>NC_061066.1:770911-882759 GCF_021917145.1 Hypomesus transpacificus
CTCATGATGCCCCACTGGCTGAATCCTCAGACGAACACTACTGGTAGATACATCCACAAATGATACAGATAAGAGAAGACTTTTCTCTTATCTTATTAGGAGAACTTTCTGGAAAGAGGAGGGAGGAATTAACAAACTAGCGGAGAAGAGGGGTCCAGGGACTGGCAATAGATTCTCAATAGTATTGTTGAATAGTGACCCTCATGGGCTATGCCTATACTGCTGATGCAGCCTTTAAGATTCTGTGTTACTACCTGACTTCCTTAGCCTGATAGCTTGACAAGCGAGTGTGTCTTAGTTAGGGGCGCGAGCCTGCGCGAACTAGGGTTGAGGTGAAGAGAAAGGTGTGTCATCGAAAGCCAGCAGCGACGCTCTCTGCCACCTGCCGCACTTAGCTGTCCCCCTGAGGAGAGAGAGCAGCGAGCCACCTCTCCCCGTCTCTGTCAACACAGCAAGCAAACACAATCCGCATTGCTCACCAGCGCCGCTGGGCACGCATGCAGGCCAATGGTTATTTACAGCAGGGAGCAGGGCTAACCCTGCAGAGAGAGCAGGTCCCACCAGGGGGAGAGAGGAGGCCCCCCCCCCCCTCCCTTCCACAACCAACTGTGGCAGGCTGGGGCGTGTGTTGCTGTAGGGTTACGAGGCTATCAGATGTAAGTTAGACCAAAGCGTGGGACAATCAACACAAGAGCACAACAGTGTACCTCTACCGGAGGTCACTGTTCCTTTAAGAGGAAGAGGTAGGTGGCTGGGGATTTTGTGTATTATGTATCAGCCTCTGATTAGGCACAGTAGGGCACTCTCTCATCTAGTATTCAGAGCCTGTTCTCACAAAATGGATTTGGCAGATCCAATACCTTTGGCAGAACGCAGAAAGCTGGTTCTTTCACCACATGATCTACTATGTCCTGTGCACACAAATTCCTTGATTCTCGTTCTGTGGAAAAATACCTAATCTGAAACTCCTAGCTATAACTTCCTGCGTCGAGTTCAAACCTCAACAGGGCCTCCGCCGTCATTTCTGCTTCACGACTGATCAGATGTCCCGGATGTGGGAAACTATCGACGACAACAACAAGCCATAGTTTAGGGCTCAGAAACTCCCTCTGACCGTTGTAACGTTATGGAAACGGGATGGGTACTTTGGCCCTTTATGCTGTTGCTGGATGTATGGTGATATGTGCACCTGTGTGTGTCAGATGCAAACAAATGAGCATAAATCAGAGAGCTAGTCAGCTGTACCAGTGATGGTACAACTTCCTCACAGGGCTGCAGCTGCCTTACTCTTAAAAAGGTGCTTTGAGTCACAGTTAGTTGAACTTTTATATATTTTGCACACTATATCCATAGTAGTGATGCTCCTCTCACTGAAACAAAAGGAGAAGGTTGAAAAAATGTCATATGGCTGCTCAACTGTTGCAAACTGGTGGAAAACATGGGCCCATTGTATCAGTCTGCAGCCTCAGATAGTCTAATAAGACAGCGGAAGATGGGGCAGAGTAGACTCACAACCATCAGAAAGCTGGAACCAGCACAGCAAGTTTAAACAATAAAACTAGATCACGAGCCATGTCGCGTCAAAGTGAGCTAGAACATCAGGTAGGTCTACAATGACGAAAACAAGATATTTCCGTGATGCTGTTTACCATTAGGATTGAATCCAGCTGTGTGACACCTTGCACATCCTTTGAGAGCAAAGCAGCACATTCAAACCATTCTGGTCAGATTTGTGTCTGGTGATTTGATGACAGGCATCTGCTCCTCTCAGCTTGAGGAGTGGAAGGGGGAGGGGCACATCCAGGGCAGGGGGTCTTTGTCAGTGTCAAAGGGGAATAACAGATTCACAGCTGTTGTTTGGGAGAGAGGGGGAAAAAAACTGACCTTAGCGACTACAAAAACCCAAAAAGCTGACTTTGAGTAGCAGTAAGTAGTTTTAACCACGTTAGCCAATATAGAAAAGCAGTACGGTTGCAATGCTATTTGAATTAAGTTTAGGAATTGACTGTCCTACAAATATCCTGAAAAAAATTCTAATAAGATTGTCATATTATTGGTTTTTGTGACCTTCTCGTGCATGATCCACCATAGCCAACACGCTACTCTTCTCACTTATCTGACCCTTCAGAGAGCTGCCTCTACTTATTCACCATCATATCCACCCACAAGGCTTCCTGCAGTTTCATTTCTTTCCATTTGTTGACTTTACATTTGTCCTTCTTCTAAAGGGACGGCTCCTCTAATATTTGTGTTTTGAGCTTGGACCTCAAAATAAATGTAAAAAGGCATGGGACATCCAGGCTAGTACAAACTGGAAGTGTTTGGTTTGTTCTGGTCAAGAGTCAGGGATTTTTATAATAGACAAAGCATTACCGAGGTAAAAAAAAAAGAGAGGGGATTGTTCTTTTATACAAAGTGCTGCATTTATGTCCCTTTATGTAACACAATATGACATTCTGCCAATAACAGACTGAAATTTAGCACGGTAGAATGAAGATGGTCTGTTGTAATTTTTGGAGTAGGCTAGTACCTTCATTCATTCTCAATGTGTTTGGAACATAATGCTCAAACGAGGCACAAGTATGATCAACAGCGTGTATCAGATCCGGCTATATTGTGACGCATGTAAAAGGCTGCCAGACAGCATTGCCTATAGTGGATGTGGTGGGAGACCGTGTTTATATTGGTGTTTGTTTTACGTTACCATTGCCGCGAGGCTGACGTTAACGCTTCGTAACGTCCATTGGCTACAACTTAACTACTTTCTGTGCCTTTCGACTTGTAGAAAGAGAAATTACTAATATAGAAATGTATGCGAGCATTGTGTAGTTGCTTGCCATATAGTATGTCGGCGCTGCAGTCAGCTCGACCGATAGGGGTGTGGAGGGCTTAACGCGGCTATTGAATTACCACAACATCCAAGCCCTGTCGCCATTTTCCTTGAGCCTTTTCTAAGGACAGCGAGAAATCGTGTAACCGAGGGGACCCTCACCACTAGAAGAAAATCCCCAAGAAAGCTATCAGTCGTCTCTTTCACACATTCTTAAGTATCAATCTGTCGGTACCGTCTCTGTGTTGTTATTATGACAGATATGTACAAATTCGTCGACATTGAATCAGGAAGGCTAACGTTAGCTAGCAATCAAGCCGTCTTCTAAAGCAAAGTTGGCCTCAAGCTTTAGCTGAAACAAATATTTCAACAGCAGAACAGCTATCGCTATCAAGCTAACGTTAGCTGATGACATCATCCGTAATGTTCTATCGGATAACGTAGCCTTGCTAATCCAACCAACACATTTTGAGAATTCAACATTAAAAAGCAAAAAAGCTAGTTTTCTAGCCTGCTAATTGAACGTAAGCAAATTAAGCTAGCTAATAACTAAAATCAGCTAACGTCGTTAGCCCGCTAGCCAGCTACATCCTAATGTCGACGGTGTCTTGCTCAGTCTTGTCTCGCTGTACAGTAATAACTTTGGCTAACAAGTATTGCACATTTACAGATAAGATCAACAAAAACCTTCTACAAATAATTGTACGATTGTAAATTGCATATTATTTGGTCGATGTTAGTACAATGTAGCTAGCTATCAATAATGGAAAGATACTCCCAAACGGAATATGTCCCCTCCCCCACGTTTGCAGCAGTTGAACCAAATACCCTCTGAATCTAAATTAAGTAACGAAATGCATTCTGACTACTTTAATTGTAACACTACAAGATGGGGATTTCTTGACTTCATTTTCGGAGCTTTGACAGTGTGGCAGAAGTGAGGTTTTCTAAATGTAATACTTTAATGGACCCCGTACTGTAGGATTTCGACAACTGACATACTAGACATGTTATACGTGTATTTTACTAGCTAACTGATCTGTTATACGCCTGGTAATGTCTCTTACTACCAAGCTACCTAATGTGAATTTAAAGTAATGTCACGCATGCACAACAGAGCGACACTTCTCTCACGTTTCCCTCAGTTATCTTTTATATAAAAATAAAGCTTGCCAACTCCAATAGAGCACTTGTGTGAAGTGTGTAGTTAGCCTGCTTGCTAGCTAAGTGCGTAACATAACAAAAAGCTCGAGTTTACCTAGCTATTTCATTTGTCTCGTCGTGTTAAGCCGCTAATAAATTACTGTTAACTATAGCTCTAGAGTTAGGCTAGTTGTACTACAATTGAATTCGGTTTATATTCTATTATTGCATCAGATTGCAACTAATTTTTTTTTAACATTTGTTGGTAAGCCAACCATTTAAGCACTGTCTGAAATAAAGCGGGTATCCTGAACCAGCGACCTTCGTTTTGAGCAGTATTCTGAGCAAGCTAGTTAATGTTAACGGAAAGCAAACGCACAAATATCATCCTGGCATGGTTGTCCGCAAGGGACTGCAACATTGTTAGCTAGTTACAATCAGTAAAAACGGGAAGCTTTGCGAAAGTAAACGTTTGTGTCTTTGCGAACCACCCCAAACGTTATAAATAGACGGCGTAGCTAGCTACATTAGCCTACTAGCACCCCTGTACGCTACCTAGTTAACGATATAGCTAAGCCTATCTGAAGTAAGTTTGCTACCCTTTTAAAGCGAGCACAATTTAACAATATGTTTGCTGGATTACTAAACACGGTAGTTAACGTAACGCTGCTGCTAAAAAACCTGCGAAAACTTAACCCAGCCAGCTTGAGCTGCCTAGCATGCTTCATGGCTAACATATGCAATGGCACCAACACAGAGCTAGCTAGCAGATCCATCGTGCTTACTCCTTACAGATATCTTAATAAGTTATTCAGGTAGATGAACCAAAGAGTTCCCAGTCATCCAGTAAACTAATAAGTAACAATAACTGGTGTTAGTGACCTGGACATCTTCCACAATATAGCCATGGTCTGAGAAACCCAGTACAGTAGCTGGTTGGGCAGCATAGACATACTCTAATTTGACGTGCTCCCTTGTCGATAGACTTCATTTAACATAAGTCCAATGTGAAGCTTTTTACTCACCGTTACTGTCCACTGTAGATACCCTGAATGAAGGAACAGGGGACTTGGGTGAGACCCCCGTCGCTTGCTTAGCTAGCTTCCACACAACCAAAACAATACTTCTGTCCACACTGCGGATCTATAACAAAGGTTTTTAAATGTTCACATAGAAATCTATTTACTTCAGATATATTTGTGCTTATATTCCTTTTCTTCTGTGTTTCCTAGAACACAACACAGACTTTAGGTCAGTTCAGAACCGTTAAAATTATGCCCTACCTACGCCGACTGTTGGAAATTAGATCTCCTCTACCAGCCTCTTTTCCCTTTGCAAAAATGGCGGCCCTGGCAGGACTGCCGTGACCCCGCCTCCTCCACGAGCCCCCCCCCCCCCCCCCACCTCCCCCCCCTAAAAAAAACTTAGCCCGAGCACCGCCCCCACGTCCTGCGGGGTCTACAAGCCCGCTATAACAGGGGCGCTGAGAGAAGAGATCATTGAAGAATGTACGCAGCCACGCAGTGGCTAGCACTTACGTAGCAGTGTATGTTTTTCGGCCCTTAGTGTAGTCATTATATTAAGTTTATCATTCAGTAACGAGCTGAGAATCTAACACTACAATAGGTTCGCAAAGCATCTGGTTTCCATGTGCTGTATTAATTACAATTATGTAGCCTAATTTAATAACATAACTTCCATTGATTTACTTTGAGGGTTTTAGTTTGACTTTAGATGCATTTCTATGGGCACCCCTCTGTGATTTTCTGTGAAAATGACTGCACGAGTAAACAACTGAGACTATTGAATTATAAATATGTAACGTGTCAACAGAATGCTAATAAACTTGAATGGAAAATGTAAATAGTCTTTAACTTCAATTCTGCCTGTCATCCTTAACTTTTTATTTTAACCAAGGTTAGGATAAAGTCCTGTTACATTTATAAGTCGGAAGAAGTTACTGAATTGTGGACCCTCTTTCTTCAGAGTTTACTTTGTTTGCTCTCAAGAGCGCTACCTTTTTATTTGGCCGGTTTGTTGGACCCTTGATTGATGGACATTCCAAAATAGTTCAAACCCGTGCGTGCAACTAGCAACATGTTTTTTTTTGTATTATTATAATTGTTGTGTTCTTTCATTTGAAGTAGA
This sequence comes from Hypomesus transpacificus, assembly GCF_021917145.1. Lineage (NCBI taxonomy): Eukaryota > Metazoa > Chordata > Actinopteri > Osmeriformes > Osmeridae > Hypomesus > Hypomesus transpacificus. The sequence goes on from NC_061066.1 coordinate 777,033, forward strand.
GTGAGTGTCGTTCTCACAGGACAGCAGGACTGGGCCTGTAGTTGTTCTGTTGATGAAATGACCACCTAAATCCGCTACCAACGCAGTAGGAGCCTAGGAGGCAACACATCTCTTACGTAACCCCCTTACACGAGAGTGTTTTCTTATAGAACTGAAGGTGATACAAGGGGATACAATACACTGACCTTACTAATAAACACAGAGTAACAGATGATTAAAGATACATTAGAAATCTTAGGTGCGGACTTAATCTCTAGACTATGGCCATTAGCCCCGCAATTACTGTACGAAGAACAAGAAGAAACAGGTCCGATGCATTCTGTGTAAATATGATGTTTAATCCACAAGGGAATTTAAAAAAATATATCTCCAAGCTATAAGCTATTCGTTAGCCTATGGAGGGACGTATCCACGGAACCTGTTGTTAGCTGTCTAGAAATCCGTCGGACGTCAAATCCTTTCTTTTGTCGGCAGTATTTTAAGCGAACAGGCTACTGGCTCGATGAAAGGTCCTTTCACATCACTTGGTTCAGTTTGGCTACTAGGCTACCATCCCCCACTCAGACATGGATATGTCTAACCGCAGCCTTAGGCGCCTGCGCACAAGATATTCTTATTTTTGACAGATCAGAAAGACGAGCTTTTATCGCGCACTTTGTCATGTTTATGGAAACTGGCGGCAATCGGTGTAACCAGAAAAAAGTTATCTTGCTACAGGTCCAAACAGTCTGAAACATAGGTGTCACATATGGCCTTAGTAATTTAGAGACAGAAAAGGTTGAATACGCTCATGTTAAAGTAGATCTAGTTGGTTGCACGGTAGACTTAGAACAGAAATATGATGTAGCCTAGCCTACATTACGAGTTGCAAAATGGACAAAGCCGCGTTTGACGTTTTTGTAAGGATTGATATTCCTCTCAGCCAATAAAGTACGAATTGGTCTGTTTTTGCAGAAATGGTTGGCTTCTGGTGACATCATTCTAATATAATTTGTAGGCGGGTTCTGAGCTGCGAGGGGAGAGTGGCGCAACCGGAGAACTTGCGAAGCTTGACGCCATTAGAGATGCTAAAAACGACATGCTTTTTAAACGAATATGTGATCTAAACATGTATCCTACGTTACTTATGAAGTTCGTTTGGCAAATATGTATTTACATTAAATTCCAAGTTTCACATTTGATGTCGTTTATCAAGCTTAATAAATGTATTCGCTCTGTTCGCGTTTGCAATAATGTTGTCAGTGGTAAAGAAGATGGCGTCGGGGTTCGACGCACATGCACAAAGCGCGTATTCATGGGCGGCGGCACTGCGCGCATTCCCGAGGGAGGGCAAGAAGACTTCTTTCTTCTCAGGAGAGTTTACTTCCTGTGTTGGTACTAGTTTATAAATTGATGATTGAGGAAGTTTCAATTTTCAACAATAGCTTCGTGAAAACGTAGTTCATCAGAACAATAACAGAGCAAAACAAATACAGTCAAATGAATTATAGCATGCCTTTAGGCTATCCTATGCTTACTTGTGCTAAATGTAACAAAATAGTCAGTAGGGCCTGGCAAGATAATTAACTCAGTTGTAGTCGTTTTTCTCTCTGTTTGTTTGTTGTTGTAATGTAATCATTGTAGAAAATTGTAGTTTCCCACACTGCCTGTTAAGTTGTAACAACTGAGTAGGCTAGGTTCGTTTGTCAGGTCACAATTCAATGCCCGGTATTGCTCTGTTTGCCACCTTTCATTCTGTAGAAAATGTACCTTTTTACAGATCTGTGTTAATTGAACCACGTGACGTATGACTTGTAGGCCTAATTAAAATACAATTGATATCAAGAGTATGGAACGTCTTGTTTGCAACATATGACGACAACTAAAAGCGCATCTTCTCAGATACACCTGGGTTTGTGAATGGACTGGCATGCATTTTGTATATTCAGTTATTTAGTGGTGTAGTAATACGCTAATCTGAATAGTGTGTTTTTTTTCTGTATAAATATTTCACGTCAAATTAATTTTAACTTTAAAGGGAAAACAATAAATGTTGTATTTTCTTATATGGTTTTCTGGTACTGTGTACCATTTTCTCATCTCCTTGTGAACCCAGATGACACGTTTGTCAGACAACACAATCCAAAGTATCGAGCGCCATCTAGAGCTGAAAGCGCTTTCATGACATTCTGTGTAACCTCGTTCAAATGTATTTGGCTTGTCACGGGTCCAGATCAAAATAGGTTTGTGTGTTCAAATACATATTATCGTCCCGTTGGCACGTTTTCAAAATGTATAGAAAACGTGTCTGCTTTTACACGGTTTAAAATTGTTTTCGAATCTCTGGAATATTGGGTGACCTGGTGCACCGGGGAGCGGCCCAGGTTTTATTAACGAATGCTCCTTTTTATGTATGTGTTTTAGCCAATCATAGCTTTCGTTGTTGAAACGTCAACCACTGTACTGGAGAAGGTGACATTTCCAGAAGGCCGAAGTGCTATTGTCGGTGACTGCAACCACATTTATTGAAATTGTGCCATTTAACAGCGTACCATGTCCTCCTTAGGAAGGGCCGTAGGGGTCCTTCGTGCTGGAACACAGCTTTTAAAACGCGGACCACAGAAAATGTTAACTCGGAAGTACGTATAAACCATACATTTGTTTGTGGTCTTGTTTTTATTAGCTTGGTAGCTACGCTAGCTCGTTTCTGCTGGTTAGCAGAGCTATTAGCTATCGTAAGCCAAGCATACATAACACCAGATAGCGAAATAAATGGCCAGTGCGTTAGATAGTTAGTTTTACATTACAATTCTGGGTAAAGTAATATTCTAAATATCAGTCCATCCTTGATAGACATGGCTGTAGCCAGTTAGTTAACTTCAAAGTTATCAAATTGTCCACGCTATATAGTCACACCGAGTGAGAGGCATAATCAAATTAAGAATAATTGCTTTAGTGTAACATTATATTCCGGTGTCATCAAGTGTCATATGTCTGTTCTGCAAACATTGGAGTCAGTCAGGCTGAAGGCTGGAGAATTATGTCTATTCTTTCTCCTTGTTGCAGAGCTGGAGGAGGAGCACACATAGAGGCCCAGTACAGGCAGTACCCCCAGATCACCAAGAATCAGAAGTTTCAAGCAGAGCTCCTTAGTAGTGCCATGTGGTTCTGGATTCTATGGCACTGCTGGCATGACCCTGATGCCGTGTTGGTGAGTCAAACATCTGACGTAAAGGTTCCCAAGTTTACGACTGTAGATCAAAAGGAGATCTTTTAAAAATGTTACTCCCACCCGCTCCCAGGGTCATTTCCCATGGCCTGATGCATCCGCATGGACAGACGAGGAACTTGGAATCCCAGCTGATGACGATGAATAATTTGGCCCCTGCTCTACTGAAATAACTGGCAGGTGCACCTTCATTCCACCGCAAGCATCAGTCATATCCGACCATAACCTTCTATACACAAATTGAAATACCATATGCCGTTTCAGATTTTCATAGTAGAAATGGAACAACTCTTCAAATATGTGCACCTGGTTAAGTCATATGATCTTTTAAGACAAAGTTGCATTATGAATAAATGCAACTAACCCTAACACAAGTGTTGTAATAAGATTCAAGGTGTGGAAGAAACCTTGTGTTGATTTTAAGTAATCCTTCTGCCTGCTAACCACCCTTTGGTCTTTCAGGTTGCTCAGCAGCCATGAAGAGGATGTGCTAAAAGGCATCGTTGTACATAAATATTAATAAAGAAATCCACTTCTACATTGTTCTGGTCTATATGTCCTCATGTATAATTGGGATTACTTTCAAGTTTGGTCCTTTTTCCCACAATCTATAATAATTCCTGATGTAGAATGGTGAGCACATCATTGTACCCCCTCTCCTTGTCCCCCACCCCTTCCCAAAAAAGACAGAAACAATTTATTTAAAACTACTTTTCCACATTTCATTTATTTACAGGTAATTTTGAAATGCAGAAACAATTGCAATAAATTGAGTAACAGTGCCACAGTAAGCCAGTGTTTGTATGGTTAAAACCATATGCGAGCAATCACACCATCCGAAGAAGCAATGCACAGAAAAACACAATTCAAAACGTATCTGCATATAAAAAGCTACCGTTAATGAATATTTTACAAATGAGAACTACTGCTCAAAACAAACCCTGCCTGCAGGCTAGCTCTTCTAGTTGATTTAACATGCAAATACTCAAGGTGAAAGTGTAGTGTTCAAAGAGGAAATCAGTCTGGCAATGTGATTAACACTTGTTAGGATTCAGTGAGAGGGGAGCACGCCAACGTGCTTTTTGTTGTGTCGGGAGAATCATGTGAAACAGCTCATTCATGTTGAGCAACAGCTTACCCCATCACTCAAGAGTCAACCTGAGCACAGCTTACCCCATCACTCAAGAGTCGACCTGAGCACAGCTTACCCCATCACTCAAGAGTCGACCTGAGCACAGCTTTGAAAGTCAGACACTGTTCAGGGGGTGATTTTAAAGCTACTTGGCAACAGTAAGCTTGGATGTACTTTCCTCAAACAAAGTATACAGGTCTGCAAACTCCCTTAGGTAGAAGTAAAAATCCCAAAAAGATTTTGGCCAAGCATTAAAACCTTAAGGTGAGAGTTGCAACTAATTGAGAAGTCAAAACGTTGGAAACAAATATACTGTAGGACATTTAGGGATTTGGTGTCATCAATACAGTCGAATAACAATGGAGGCAGAATTTACCAATAATGGACAACAAAGGATAATTTCTTTACCGTGGTCTATTTCACTAATTGCTCAGCAACTGTAAAATGAGCAAAGGAAGTATGAAAAGTAAGTGAGAGTACTTGGAAGAACATGCTGTACATGATGTAGCTGGTGGTTTATCAGAGGTCATATCCGTGGCATTATTCCCTGAGAGCGAAGAACTGCAAACTCCAATCAAAACCCACCTCGGCTCACCAAAGCACCATATCATTAGAATCACTTAAGAAAAACCTTAACCACACTAGAATTTCCCAAAATGTACACGTCACACAAAGTGAACGGACTACTTTAGGTAGATCACAATTCTTTTTTTTGTTGTTGCTAGAAACAAAAAGTGTGTGTAGATTCTGTAACTTAAGTGACGAAATGGTAGGTGACACTTAAGTCTCAGAATCTGAATGTAACTAACTACCCTATTTTCTTTTAGCACATAATGTAACCTTCTGGCTACAAAGTGAGAGAAAAACAGAAAGGATACAAACACAGTAGATTCAAGAAAGCCTCGACCGGCATGGGTGGGGTTCCCACAGAGATATAAGAAAGTGAGAAAAGATTTGTAGGCAAGTTGCTACACAATATATCATGACAACAAAGTCCAAATGTATCCACATTTACAATAAGAATGAGAATTGAGAAAAACAAGATAACTCCCTAGGAAAACAAAAGAATCAGATGAGGTTCTAGGGCCCAAAATATAATAAAATCATTATTCACCTCTTTCAATTAATAAATACATAATCCAGAATCCATCAAAATAACACAAGAAACCAACATCACAAATAAAACAATAAATTAAGCAGGATATTACAAGTTGTTTCTCACTATCAATATTTAGACCAAGTAAACAACTCATATTCCTATTCTAAAAACTTCAGAGGCAGCACTTTCACAGTGTAAGACTCCCTTGGAACAGCAGGGGGAAGCATGGCCGCTGTATCAAAACAGCAAAAGGAATGGAGTATGGCTTTGACAATGAACCCAATTAGACATTGAAGATTTACAAGAAAAGGTGGAAAGAAAAAAGCTGAGATGTAAATCTCAATATATCTAATAGACCTGATGCATTACAAAATATTGAAAGAAAAAAAAGAAAAAGGTATTTTTTATAAATAAACACAATGTAGCAGGGAAGGTCATGGTCATGAGAGTGCTGCCTCTTCAAACTCCTCTTTCCTCTCTCCTCAAAGTCATTATTGCTGGTGTGATTGAGATAAGGGGAACTGGGGTAGCATGGAGGACACACAAACAATAAGCACCATTTTGAAAGTTCAGTTCATCTCCATAGCACCCCTCCTGAGGGAGCACACCCTCAGACGCTGAGTCAGGTGCATCAATAATACCAGTGTCACAACCAATAGAAAGCATGCCTGGCTCCTTACCATTTACTCTGCTCAAATTCAACGAGATGCAAACATGGAAGGTAGCCCAGGCAGGCAAGAAAGCTTTTAGATGAAAAAATAGACTTATGAACAAGATGCAGATGTTTTGGCATCCAAGCAATTGCTGCGCACGCTTCCGCTATTACTGGCTGAGCAAACAACGCAGTCACACTGAGTTGCAATTTCTCAAAAAAATATATGAGGGAATAGAATTTCCTTGGCCCATTTGAATGCCTCACTGGGTTTTCTTTGAATATTTCCCTGCAGCTGAAGAAATCGCAACATGCTTGTTGTGTGTCGATCTCTCCCTTCTCTTTTAGTGTGCTTGTAGTGAAAGCCGTGCACTTGCTTACGTGAATCCAATACCCTGTCTCCTCAGCATGCACAGTCTGGTAAACAAGTCTTTCAGGTGGGACGTTTCCAGGCAGTGGATCTTTCCAGCACAAAAGGGTATCTCGACAAAATGTACAGACAAGTCCCAATGTGTGGTCCGAGGAGGTGTGTCCTTGCCTCCTGCCTGTCACCGTGGCCACTCTACACAAACACACGACTGTGTCTGTTCAGCTTCAGGATCTTCCCAAGCCTCTGCTTGGCAGTAGCCATCCCTTTCTTGGGCCGCTTGCCTGAAAAACAAGGCCAGGGAGCCCATGTTAAAGGCTGCCAAACGGACACACACAAAAGAGTAGAGTAGCAAAAACAACAGATAACACCAGCAGCAAGAACAAACCAAACACTGTATGTAAGGGAATCGGAGCTGGCCACCAACCTTTTGTGGCTTGATTGCTGATGGGCGGGGGGTTGGAAGCGTGCCTTTTGGAGGGGTGCAGGGGGGGAGACATGGAGGGGTCACAGTACTGGTAGTCTGTCCCTGGGCTGGCCGTGTGGCTCAGGGGACTGGGGGCTCCCAGGGAGAGCCCCTGATTGTCCCAGGCCTCGCTGCTGCTGTTGCCCTGGCTGTCCATGGGGCTCTTGTCCCCAGGGACCCTCCTCTGGTGCTGCAGCTGGTGCTGGCCCCTCGGCTCTGGGGAGCGCTGGCTGGGGCTGCTGGACCACCACGGCTCCTGGGAGTTGGTGCCCTCTTCTGGCTTGGAGGGGCACAGCAGGCCGGCCATAGAGAGCATGCCCTGAATGGCCTCTTCTGTGCTGGGTGAGGTAGGACGTTCTCTGCAAGGGGACACACACACACACACACACACACACAGAGTCAAGCTTATTTAATTACTGCCCTGATAAATAGACTCCACAACTCTCGTCACTCGATGGAAAAGTCCTGAATGAAATCCCTGTTGTCCTGGCAAGCTGACTGACAAATTAAATGACATGGCGTGTGACCGCTGAATTTCTATGCTTTATCAAATGGTGTCCATTCAGTCACAACGAGAGAGAACTGAATGCCAATTTTTCCCCCATCCGATGGTCGGTTCAGTCTGATCTACGTGCAGTTGGGCACAGTGGCCGGGGTAGCAGGGGGGCCTCCCTCACCGTTTGAGGGGTTTGTCTTTGTGCCTGAGTGTCTGGTCCCTCTGGTCCAGCTCTATGGTGTGCCCTGAGCCTCTCTGAGAGGACTGCCTCTCCCTCTCCTCATCATCATCATCCTCCTCCTCGTCGTCTTCATCATCCTGGGAGCTCCCTGAATCTTCCTCTGAGGAGGAGGAGGCTTTTTGCTGAGCGCGCGAGAGAGACAGACAGAGATGGAGAGAGAGAGAGAAAAGAGAAAATACAGTTCAATAAATACAGTTCAATAGAAGGAAGGTGTCAAACTCATCAGGACTGAAAGCCAGCGTATTGTCTTAAAGAGACAGGGTTTATTATTGGCGGGTACCTCTGTGGTGGAATCACTGTCGGAGTCTGTGTCTGACACACTGGAGTGCCCCGAGGCTTCATCCCTGAGTTCAGCCTTCACCCTCTCCAGACCCCCTGGGAAAACAAGACGACATCAGACAACCTGGAGCATCTCAGATGAAGTCTAACTGACATGCATCCCTTAGAAGATTATAGCTTATCTTAATCAGTTACATATATATACACTATATATATATGTATATATATATAAATGTAACTAATATATATATATTCCATTGATAGTTTTTCGTTTTCCCATGTATGACACCATGGTGTTTCAGGCAAGCCTTACGGAGGTGGCTGGCTTTCTGCTCCTCCCTTCCCATAGTGCTTTGCTTCTCCTGGCACGCCTCGGCCCTCTCGCTCCTCAGCTCGTCTGGGTTCTTCAGCTCACCCCCCGATCCCTTTTCCCCCTCTATCTTCACAGGGCTGCTCCCCGGCCTCCGCACATCTCTGCACACACACACACACACACACACACACACCTCAGCATCCCTAGTAACTACTGAGCCATGCTTCTCCAATACGGGACTACGATCAGGTCCCGGTAGGATTGTGGAATTATTTGGGTATCATTTCTCCTTTTGCGTCGAATTCTTACCGGATGATTCTGCCGTTGACCAGCGTTAGACGCAGGTGGTTGTTGTCCTGACTCTCGACGGCGGCAGCAGAGGCGGTAGAGGCCTTGTTAAACTTGCCGTGGACCGCCACACTGAAGGACGGGTCCTGAGGCACACAGGGGAGGAAGCAGCCAGCGTGAGGGGAGGAGCTGGGACCAAGCACACACGCACCGAGCGCTACCTTCCCTCTACTGTGGTAGTGCTTTGTATAGGACAGTGTTGTGCACACACCATCAGCAATGCACAGTATATCCCTGAATCTAAAATTGTGCGTGTGGTTGTGTGTGTGGGTGATTGAGTGTGGGTCGGTGAGTGAGTTTGTGTGTGGATAAGTAAGACAGTGTGTGTGTGTGTGTGTGTGTATCAGTCTGCACGTTTGGCCCTCACCTCCTCCAGGGGCCCCACCTCCAGCCTTCTGAGCACCTCCCTGGTGTGCAGCTCCAGGATGTCCAGGTTGGAGGGCACCTTGGGCACCTGGCGCTGCTGCTCCCGGAGACGCCTGGCTGCCCGCCGTGCCCTCCGTGCCTGGCACAGCCTCTCCAGGGTGGAGCGGGTGGCCGGGCACCCCGCCAGCCCTGAGCCGCTTCCCTGAGGCTTCACTGGGCGCCCGCCGCTGCCTGGCTCCTCCTGTCATTTAACAAGGATTTGGCTCAAATTAGCAATCGGACTTGAACCTGCTTCCTCGTGATCTGCAGTCAGATGCTGTACAGTATAGCTATACCCATTCCCACACGCCCAATCGCACATTTCGCATTTTAAAACACAAACTCCCAGCGTAGTGCTTAGCGGTGGGTAAAGAATGTTGAGGGCACTGGGGGTGGAGGGGAGCCTCAGTGTGGCCTTACCTCCAGGTAGCGCATTTCCTTGGTGAGCTCTTTAATCAGATGGTTGGGCCTGATATGGTCGGGAACCTCGCTGCTCAGCTCAGTAACCTGCCGACACAGAACGACCCACTGGCTGTTAGCGGGGGAGTTTTAACAGAGGACCCCTTTTTCCACAATTGGCACCGAGCCAGAGAACAAGGGACAAACCACAGTGAGATCCCCCATCAGAGTCCAGCTGGGAGGTAAGCGGCCAGGCAGTCTGATATTGATCAGGTCCTTCTAGGGAGTCAGGTGGTAGGGTAATGGACCGGGTGAACTGGCTCAAAGCCCAACCTGTCAGTGGTGACCCCCTCCAGCTTACCTCTCTCTTCAGCCAGGTCTTTAGTGCCGTGATTAAAGCCTTAACCCCTTCCACAAGGTAGTCCTGGGGTGGACAGCTGTCCTCTCGTAGCTCTGATGAGGAGAACACAAGGGTTAGTACAAGACAAATGGCTATTTATTTTAGTTTTATCTGGGAATCAAACAAAAATAATAAACAACACAATATAAAAAAATATGTAAAGAATGAGTTAATAGTTTATCATTTATAAAACATCATGAATGCATTTTTTTAAACATGACAAAGCGATATGAAACACTTACACGGTGATAAATGGTTCTTTTATAAACTTGGTAAATATTCCTATTGGCTGGCCTGTTTCCACTCACCTTTGAGGGTCTCCAGAAGGTTCTTGGCCACATACCAGCAGATGGCTTGGAAGTAGGGGAACTTGAAGAGGTCGGGTGTTTTCAGGCGGCGTTCCATCTCATAACACCTGTGTGAGGGGCCATGCAAAGAGACAAGTCAGGATACCAGGACACTTGACATGAACCAACAAACAGAGGTCAGAGAACGCGTCAGAACATTGATAAACATGTAGTAGGCAGACGTTTGTATGAAGATGGGACGAACGACGGACCGTATCTCTGTGTGGAACGGGAAGCTCACCTGAGCTGCATGCCAATATTGAGGTTATGGAGGAAGTTTCCTCCGAACGCCATGCAGTCCTGAGAGGTGAGGACAGCATGGATCCAGCCTGCAGAGGGCAGCACAGCACACCCTCTCAACACGTCTGACACTCTGAGGGGGCCAATACACACAGCCTGACCCCCCCCCCCCCTCCCCGTCACTCTCTAATGAGCACGCACAGAACATACACAAACACACACACACACACCCCTACGCACTCAAGACGCACACAATAGCCACGCTTATCTCTCTTTAGTGCTTAGGGCTTAAGATAAGGTTCTCCAACATCAGTGTTGATCTGGATAGGACGAGGTTGTGCCTTCATAGATACACCAGTTTCTACTGCTGGACATGAGAGAAAGCAGACCGAGGGTGATAGAGGCCTGATACTGCAGCCACGGACAGAGAGTCCCGCTTGAGAGAGCTACACTACCCTCTGACCCCTAGATCCCTCCTCTCTACACCCCCTCAACCCCCCACCCCTCCACCCTCGGGAGGATACATCTGGACGCCTGACTGAGACCAAGTCATGGGCAGCTTCACAATGGGAAACCGACATTCACTCACAATACCTCTATGGATAACCGGAGAAGGCAAAGGAATTCTGGGTTTAATTAGCACTGCTCTGGTTATGGAGGGAAACAACTGGGAGATGAGTTTATTCATATAATATCTGTAGCCAGTGACTGGAAATAAACAACTGGTTATCTGTAGAGGTTTGTAGACCCCAAATGTGTCGTGTCTTACATGACACAAAAAGGAATGTGAGACTTGAATGAGAAAGCCCATGTTTGAGCAGAAGGTCTAGTATGGGAGAGACTGCCCCTAATATAGGCTCTTTCCTTAGAATGGCTGGACTTGTCAGTCTTTCAAATCTTTCCATTGAGATATAAACGTGATCATTTTCTCCCACAACATAAAGATTGTGTTAGGCCTGTTGCAGGGCCAAATAATATTTTCCATGTTACCTTGGCAGTGAAAGGGAATGAGAAATGTTTGAAGAAGAGGAAAATAAACTATTTTCCCGGCAGGCACTTTGTGAAACTTTTATTTTAACTTTCATGATGTCAAAGTTTCTATGGGAGGGAAACTAGACTACTGCATGATGTCAAAGTTTCTATGGGAGGGAAACTAGACTACTGCATGATGTCAAAGTTTCTATGGGAGGGAAACTAGACTACTGCAAGGTCAGCTAATGCAGTGTAGAGCGGCCAAGCATCCATTAATATGATAGAATATGAGAAACATGGTAGATAGAAGTGTGTGTGTGTGTGGGTGTGTGAGGACTAGAGTACAGAGTGGGCTCAGATCCAAGCTTCTGAGGACCCAGTGAGAGAGGTCCTTTGGGAACAAGGTCTAGAACGAGAGAGAACTGGAGCATTTCCAGTGCTATTCCCCACTAACACACACACACACACACACACACACACACACACACCGTAGAGAGAGCCAAACAGCAGAGGGCCTTACCTGTGGGGATGAGCAGAGTGGTCCCTTGGGTCACAACACACTTGTAGCAGTGGTCCACATTGTCCCCGAAAAACACCTCGCTCTGATTTGGCGAAGAGCTCCATGCCTCATATAGTGCAAGGTTGGTTTGGGTGGGCTTAATCAAATAGAAGATCTTTTCTCCCTAAGATGGAGATTGAAGAGACAGTTGGCGTATACTTGAAAGCCTGGTAATGTCAGACTATTTGCACAGTGCACACATCCTGCACACATCCGACACACACACACACACACACACACACACACACACACACACACACACACACACACACACACACACACACACACACACGTCCTGATTAGCAGCAGTGGGTTTGTGGCCATCTGAAGGATCATTTATCACCATGGGGACAGAGGGGCCCCCAGAGTCACCCCAACAGACATTAACAATCGAGGTGACCTTCCAGCAGACTAACCAATCAGCCTAGATTGCCCTAAATAACTCTGCATGTACAAACACTTGATCAAACGTCAGTGAGCATTATACAGTAAGTGATGTGGGGAGAACCAAGGAGCGATCTAGGCTTGATTTACCACTATACACTATGTGCTGGTGGCTGGGGGTTGGCTTTTATTTACTTGCCATGCACAGACCAAACTATGATAAACTCCTTACTCATGTACAGAACCACTCTGCTGAGAGTAAATAACTGCATGGCCTGTACGACTTATTGCACCTACGCATGCACACACACATCCAACTCTCTTATACACAGATGCACACACTCACCCAGAGAACGTGATACCACACAGAGGTGCCCCCAAAGTCGATGTGGAAGTCTGTGTAGCAGTCCTTGACTCCCATGAGACAGTACTTCTGGACGAAGGGCTTGGGGAAGTAGGAGTCGTCAGGCCAGTAGTTCTCCACCCAGGACATCTTCTGGGCCACGTCCGGCACCACCACCAAGTCCGACATCCTGGGCAGAGCAAAGCTCCAGTTTAGACTGGATCGCTAGCACAAGGCTGGCACTTGGCTGTGCACATTTTTGCCATGCTAGTCAATGGAAACCCAGTCACAGAAGGCGTTCCACCGTGCTAAGGGACAGCACAGCAGCAGACTCTCACAGGGGGGACTCACTTGGTGTCAGAGAACTCCAGACTGATGAGGTTCAGCACCTTTGGCCGATGGGACTTGTAATAATACTTGATGAACTCGCCAAGTTTCAACTTGCTGTCTGCCTGCCGGGCCACATCGATGACATCGACGACTTTGTCACCACCTGCAGGAAGGGAAAACGGGACAACGGCGGTGGCATCATTCTGTGGTGTCATACGGTGTGAGGTGTGGAGACAGGAGACAGGAGACAGGAGAGAGGAGACAGGAGAGAGGAGACAGGAAAGAGGAGACAGGAGACAGGCCCTGCCAAGGAGCGCTTCGCCTCATCTTTAATGGGCAGTGAGTGGATGAGTGGATGCGTCTGGATGGCTTTTACAGTCTCAGCCAAGCTCCTATGGGAAGACGATATTAGAAGGTGGGGAGTGGGAAAACTGAAAGTGGGGGGTAGACAGTCTGTCCAGACCACATGTGTTCTAAAAGACAAAAGGGGGGGTAGGGTGGGGGGTGGGAATCCAGGGCACTATGGTAAGTGTGTATGTGTGTGTGTGTGTGTGTGTGTATGGTCGAACCACCAGCACAGCTGGGAGGCAGCAAATCACACACACGCCAGAAACCAGGTCCGGAACCACAGAGCCCTGTCAGCCATGTGGGGGCAAGACAGCTGGCAGTTGCCTGAACCCTCCACCCCTCTCCCACACACACCTTTTCATACCCAGCCTCCACACACACACGCGCGCGCGTGCGTGCCCAGCCCCAGCTGGCCCCTGGGTGATGACAGGGAACAGCTGGAGCTAGCCACAGAGAGAGCAGCGTGCAGAGCGCTCAGTGACAGGCCTACGCACCGCAAGCCCAAAATGGAGAGGCGAGCTCGTAAATACCCCAGACAGACTGGAGGTCTTTGTCTCGCCCACACTCAGACGTCAGTCCATGTCAGCAGCAGGAACCCTCCACAGGACCTCCATTCTACCACAGCGACAGGGTTCTTCCCATTCATGCGCTTGGAACGGTCTTTCCAATCACTTGTAACATGATCTGAACATGGGCCTTGTGTACTGAGTCCGAGGTGATTAACTGGAGTGTAACTAGGGGGTCAGATGGCTGAGCGGTTAGGGAATCGGGCCATTAATCAGATGGTTGCCGGTTTGATTCCCGGCCGTGCAAAATGACGTTGTGTCCTTGGGCAAGGCACTTCACCCTACTTGCCTCAGAGGGAATGTCCCTGTACTTACTGTAAGACGCTCTGGATAAGAGCGTCTGCTAAATGACTAAATGTAATGTACATGTAACGTAAGTCATTTCTAGTGGAGCTGGAGGAGAGACTCCACAGGACGCAGTGTCCCAGTCCTGCTCCTATTGTCTCCTCCAACTGTCCAGTAACCTGATCTCCTTGCGGGGCCCCTCCCAGTCACAACACCTGGGCCTTGTCAGGCAAGAGCAGCTTAATGCTCAATAGGGCATGGGGAGAGAGAGGGAGAGAGAGAGAGAGAGGGGGAGAGAGAGAGGGGGAGAGAGAGGGGAGGAGGAAGAGGGGTTGTAATCTGAACCTAATTATAAAAACACAAGCAGGCTTAGATGGCATATCCCTGTGGTTGGTAATGGACTGAAATATGAGCCCTGAGCTATCAGGTCGTCAATAGAGAGGACTGCTGGTCACAGAGGGGCCATTGAAAACCTAGCCCTCCTCCATATAGGCCTCGTTGAGCCCTCGCTCGATTGGTTGATAAGTGGGTATAAACCCATTGAACCTGGCAACCCGCCTTGGTCTGATAAACAGACGGCGCCAGGACGCCCACTCAGTGACAGCCAGTAACGGTCGTCTGTGGAGACTGGCCTCTGTAGCTGTTTCTGGTATTCATCCATTTCCAGGAAGTCAATCCAGGCCATGTATACATACATCAGAAGACGGCAGAGGAGTTAGTCAGCTGGCGGTTTTCTGCTCTACAGGGTAAATATCTGCCCCACTGTCCTATTTATTCTGACTCAGTTGGGGAGGAGGAAGGCGGGCGAGGGGGGGCAGGGGGGTGTAAATGGGTCAAGAAAAATCTAGCTCAAGAGTGATTGAGCGCACACACACACACGCCTCTCCCCAGTCCTTACCGACATACTGCTCCACATCTTTGGGGGAGAAGGTAGGGGGTGGTAGCTTCAGTCCCAGCCCGTCCATCTGAGACACGGCTATGGGGTAGTGGAAGCCATGTTTCTCCAGGTACCTGGGGGTCACCTGGTCCCCCTCCATCTTCCTCAGGATCTCATCCCCACTGAAACACAGTTCACACACACACAGTCAACGTCCGGCAGTGTGCCAACGCATGTCTGTGACGAATACTGAAATAAACGAGGATAACGTGAACACTGGATTCTAAGTGAAGGTCAAAGGTGAAAGGTCTAGACTGGTAATGCTTGTGTCTGTGGTCTGACATGGCCCTCAGTACCACAGACGAGGATGGTTTTGTCTTGTGTGTGTGTGTGTGTGTGTGTCTGTAGTGCCTACCTGGGGAAGGTCCTGTTCTGAAGCTGTTTGATGAACATGGGGGTACCAGCCTGCACTGGCTTGCTGCCATCGTCTGGCTCGGTGTAGTCATGTCTGTGCCAGTTGTTGCGCTTCTTCACTGCAGGAGGACAGAGCACACCACTGTCACAGTTAAGGGCCTACATGTTGAAATGTTCCTCTTATTACTAACATCACCTTCACCTAACATCATCTCCTTGCATAAAACAATCTAGATTAGTATTAGTTATTATAACAATAACAGGTAGAGTATAAAAGTTGCAATAATATATGGTTTATATGTACTGTAAAAATACATTAGGCTTAACGCAATTATGTATTTTCTGTTCAACCAGTCTGCTTGGCCACAGCTAGTCATGACTCATGTCTAATCGAAGTCTGAGGATCACGACACCATTCAATTAGAGCTTTAACGTCTGCCCTCCGGCCATCCAGGGGTTAACCCCTCTAGATCTGACAAGGGCCCTGCTATTGAGACTGGCCTCTATTCCCCTGTGGCTAGTCCATCATTGAACCACTGGGAGCCAGACAGACGGGCCTGTGTGCACGGTCTTCCCCCCACACACACACACACACACACACACAACTTACTCAGGGAGGGCCCGTGCAGAACGTCACAGTTGGGACAGTGGTACACATCAATGTCCACTGCATGGTGCTCCTCCACTTGGACACAGCTGAGACAAGAGGAAGGACAGATGTTACTCAAGAGTATGCCGGCTGATTGACGCTGGGCATGCAGGAAGTGACCGGATCACCTGACAGGATACGAGTCTGGGGTTCTCACGGTCCTTGTGACACCAAGGAGCTGTTATGATAACAGGAAGCTGCCTATATGATAGCCTGAGGTAAAAATGTGTCCATAAAACATAAAAAATAAATGTCACGACACTTTATGGGGCTCTCTCTTTTCTAGACTGTCAGTTTAGGCCAAGCATTTGAAATGTTCTCTCATCCTTAAGAACAGGAGTAGACTGAAATATCACAAGCCTGCAATATTTAAACTGTGTGTTGATGTGTGTGTGAGGATAGGTAACACAGAGCTAAGAACACTCTTTAGCTCAGTGGCAAATACAGCATGACCCATCACAACTTTCAAACTTAATTTATTTGGTCTATTTTGATAGACTACATTAGTATAGGCCTAGATCTTTATTTTTATACATGTCAAGTCAGTAGAAGTGCTTGGCAGAAAGCGTTTGTTTGCTTGTGACAGTGTGTGGTCACAACTCCGTGCCCTCTAACATGTCTCAGTAACAGTCTGCACCTCCCCAGCCCCAACCCACCCCCAGACAGCCAGACCACAGGCAGCGCACGCATGCACACATGCACAAACACAAACAGCCACGGACCTCTGTTCCATACCAGAGCTGAGTGTTCACTTTCAGTGTAAACAGAAAACACCCACCTCTGCAGCATACCGCAGGCCCTTTCCAGCACAGAGGGAGCTGAACAGGCTCTGACTGTGTCTGAGGTGAGCTGCAGGGTGAATTCCCTGTGTCACTGAGGTTGCTTCTGAATCCTCCAGACAGCTCTGTCAAGCCCCTCTCCAGTCAACAGATTAAAACCTTTAAGGTCGAACCCTCGACGGTGATGAGAACGTGCATGGTAATATCTTCTGACCGTATCTCACAGCCTAAAGCCAACAGCACATTACAAAGTATCATCGCTCTGTCTGAACAAATCAAACATCCTGCCTTCAGTACCCGTGTGTCCAAAGGGACGCACTTGCCGAAATCTTAGGTTGGAAAACATTTGCCAAACCCTGGTTCAAACGAGTTAGCCTGGAGGTGCTTGGTGTGGGCGTGAAGGTTTAAAGTGCCCCGTCTACAACGTCTCTCCGACAGAGACAGCTCTTCCCAGAGGAGGGACACAGCCGGCACCACTGCCCTGCTATCAGCTTTGATCTGACTGGAATTGCCAGGAAACTGTAAAGGACAACAAAAGGAGAGCCATTAAGCCTACAGGAAGCAGAGGAGTGCCGCGGACGGTTCCTATGCACAGCCTGCGCTCGACAGGATGTGGACAACAAGCTCTCCTTTTCAGCATCCAATAAACTGGCCCACTTGGCAGCCTGGAGCTCCGAAGGGGCAGCGCGCCAAAGTCACAAAGAGCACGGGGGGATCTTTCTAGGACGTGTACGCTAAGTGCTGTGACGGGGCCCTATGAATCCCAAGACAATCGCCGGCCGTCTCCGCGGCCCAGGACTGTTGAAGAAGGGAACGAGGGGAAGAATTCCAGAGCGGTGCAGTGCTTGCAGCTGGCTGGCGTGTTGGCCTGGGTGGAATCTTGGCTGATGCTGGAAGCCTGGGCCCCACGAGCTCCAGAGCATGAGCCAAGCAGCCCAGCTTCACCTCAGCCCTCCGCCCTCCTCTTGCGGCTCCTCCTGTAACAGGGGTAGAAAGCAGGGCACTGTGCCACAGGAACGCTGCTCACCGCCACCCTGACTCAGCTCGTGTGTCACCTGCGTCACTGATTAACGACGACGCCAGGCGCCAGGGAGAGATGGAGGGAGGGAGGGATACTGAGGGAGCTGTGGGAGGACAACATATTTGGTCTCTTGCGCAGGCATGACGGATTGCGTCACCTCGGGAAGAGGTGGGTCGGGGAGAGTGCGTATGCAAACTCGTTTCCGGCCAACTTTTCTCTGCCTCTGACGAATCACTTTCTCTGCGTCAGACAAATCTAGATGGGGAGCGGGGACAACAAATGGAGACAGAAATTGCCAATTTACACCTCGGACGAAACCATTCGTCAAAACAAGAATAGGCACACAGTGGAGAGTGGCTGATCGACACAAACAAACTATAAACCTATATATCAAAACATTCAAGACAGGCCGTGCACTAAAAGGATAATAGCTTAAAGCTGTGTCCTACGTAGAAGGTAGCTTCCTCTCAAACATGACTGATACCAACTCAGGGAGCTGGACAGGGGCACCATCGGCAGAGATCCATCTACTAGTACCCTCTCCTGCCCCTAACAGCACTATCTCTCTCTCTCTCTTCCCTCCCTCCCTCCCTCTCTCTCTCTTTCTCTCCCCTCCTTCCTGTGTGAGTGTGTGGGGTTATTCATTAGTCTATTCACTGTGAGGGGGTTCATTGTGCTCAGCGCTCAGCAGGGGAACACAAAGCCTGGAGGCGGCCCCAGCCATTATTTTAAGCTCTAAATAACCCCCCCTGCATGGGGCGATGACACGCCCACATTAGAGGGCTGGCAGATTCTTAATGGATAGTGGTGGGGTAGGGGAGGACAGATAGGGAGGGCGGCCATTAGGAAATACACACCTGGCTGGATTTCTTTAGCCCTAGGGCATCTTTGGCCACCCCCACCCCGAGTCTAAAGAGTTTCCTTTGTACGACAAACACCACTTGACCGATTAGACGATTAGACAGACGAGATAGCAACTGAACCCTGAGGAAAATGAGGTGAAACCTATCATCTACTGGCAAACTATGCAGGAAGGCAGGAAGTCTGGTTGGGCCTTAACCTGTTTAAAAACAATAACACCACCAACACCAACAAGCCTCTAAAGTGGACACAGCTTGTACCACAGACACGACATGTTCTCTGTAGTCAGCTGGAGAACAACAAAAAAGAGGATTGCTTTGTTGTTTACGGTGCTTTGCAGAGGCCCGGCCCCAGGAAGTTTACAAGCTGACTGGATTGTTTACGGTGCAGGTTGCAGCGCTTTGAGGTTGAGCGTTCTGAGGTTAGAGTACATGTAGGGGGGCAGGCTAGGCCTCTTGTCCTCTTCACACATGCCCTCAATATGCCTGCTCCAGACAACACAGGGTTCCTGCAAACCAGCACTGTCAGACCCGACTGCTTTCCTTTACGATGCAACAGACTCCATACTCATCTGAACCCAATTTGATTCCAAATTCTAACCATAATGTTTTTATTTATATATATATATATATATATATATATAATTCTCGTTTGTTTCACTACCATAGCAGACCTGCTAATGGCTTAAGCAGCTGTCCCAGGGTAATACCATGATTCTGACTGACTAGAAATCAATCCCCAATGACGTTGACCAGCTACTCTACATGGATCAATCTAAAAGTAATGTGATTTACCCACCCTAATGAGAGACAGCTACAGCAGTCAGTGCAGATACAGTGGTAGCTAAGCTACATCTACAACTGGGAAGTTAACTGAAAAGGGCCCACACGATTGATCACATAGATTTGTCCGGTTTTAGAAAAACCAAAACAGCAATGGAGGACCTTTCGCTGTTTTAAACGCTTCAATCGGCAGAATGGAGCCCATCCATCTCTCCACAGCGCTTCCCCCCCTTCAAGGGACTTTGATGGATGGTGCATTGAACTTGGCTCGGCCTAGCTCCCATCAATCATCCCTCCATGTGCAATCCAGTGCCCAGTCTCTCACCACCCCCCCCACCCTCCGACCCTCCGCCAGACATGAGGGGGGCCGAGTGTCTGTCCCCAAAATGGGGAGGGAGGGAGGGAGGGAGGGAAAGAGATAGAGACCTACACATACAAGTGCCTGACCTTCCGACAGCACTTAATTACAGAAACTAACAAGTACTCTTCCGAGCTAAAGCTGCAAGCTAGCTGCATTCAGGCCATGTTGGGTCATTAAAGTGACATCAGTAGTTATACCACATAAGATGAGAGTCTAACTAGTGTCTACTTTGACGAATCCAGACTGCCTTGTATCATTCTGGTGGCAGCCTATATTGATATATTACTAATGAGGCATTGAAACACAGGTGATGGAAAACAGACACACACACACACACTCCCTAGACAGAAAGACCTGGCGCCTCCCAAGCATAGACTACTGCACAAACGTTCACTTGACAAACAGGTCGATTAAGATCTGCCAACAAGCGGGCACCCAGATTCCAGAGCGGCACCTTGGCTTGCCACTTTGTGGAGGTAGCCCAAGATTCACCCCTTCCTTTTAGTGAGACGTGGAAAACTGGGGAATGTGTGTGTGTGTGTGAGTGGGGGGTGCCTGTGTGTGGCTGCTTATGATTAGTCATCAATGGGGGAAGCAGCTTCATTTGTTGTTCTTCTTCTGGCGCACAGCGCAGGCAGGGAAACTTCCCTGGCGTAGGCTTCCCATGGTTCAGGGCGTATGGTTCTTGGCAGTCGACAGTGGAGTTACGCAACAACTTCCGTCATTTCAGAAGAGGCAAATCTGCTGTTGTGTTCATAAAGAGTTGCCGTGGAGATCACGTATATTCCACCCCCAGTCACATTTTTCTGTTATTAACTTGACAGTCCTGCTGTATGCAGAACTGAAGATGATCTTGGGAAAAAGGGTAATGGTGGTAAACATCCTGTTATAAATGAAGTATTTAAAGTAGAGTCTAAACAAGTCCAGAGTTGGATGGTTGCCATAAACATGGATGCTATGTTGCTATACGATGATGACAGAACGTGATGACAGAGTGAGAGATTACACAACGCAACAGACGGGAAGAAAGTTGCTGAAAGTATTTGGCCATAATTAATGATGTAACAGTATTTATCCACTCTAAATATTAGGCTTCACAGACAGTGGAGAGGATTCACTAACGGTGTGGCCTATACACGAACAACAGACCTGACATGATACAAAAAAAGCACATTCCTTCCCTGCAAGGAAAATAGGACAGGCTTTCCTGGGACACGTGCCGAATACCTTTAAATGACAGTTCTCCTGTCTTCCACTAGGGGCCTCTAACCATGTGCCTATTTTGGTTGAAAGGGGATTTAAATTTCTCCAGCTGTCAATCAACAGCCCAACAATAACAACCATTTTCTCTTGAACAGGGGCTATTTCTTCAAACGATTTAGGTAAAAATGCCATGCTTATTACTGCAAATAAAATGTAGATGGGTATTGCTAGACAATGACAACTTCAAAGTCAAAAATAGGTTCAATATTCAACTGGGGCAATTCAATGTATATCTGTTCAAAACCCTTGAAAAATTCAGTCAACAAATATAAAAATGATGGCTAGCCAATTTCCACCTGTGGCAGCAATCCAAGTGCATAGTTTTAAATAAAGTTGCAAAATACCTTTGTTTTTACCTCGAATAACCTCAGCAACATGGCAATCTTTTGAAACATTGTAGAGTCATGTTCTCAGAGACACATATTCAAACATGTCATAACTATTTACTGACTACTTCGAGACACTAATGTATCGTGTCTAAGCTCTTTTGGTATTGCGAGGCCTGTTGTATTCCTTCAGCATTGACAGGATGCATTATGATCCATACACAAGGGGAACACAGTCAGAGCAAGGGTTGAATTTACACTGAAATCTATCATCTCAGCAACCATGTGATATCTAAAATAGGCCAAAAGGCGAGTTTACTCAAATGTACAGCTGGCGAAAGGCGTTTCTGAACGGGCCAAATGTTTCTAAAAGCAGCGCAGGCTTTGATCAGTCACTGACTCTGAGATTGACAGCTCGTCACAAAATCTAACTAGCTAGCAAGCTAATTTCTTAGAAGTTTGAACGTGGGGTCAGGAATTACATTTAGACTCAGTATAATAAACATTCCTAACTTAAAAACATTTGTTAATTGTTTAGGCAACAACAACTACTGAGAACCTCATCGTAGGTCGTGTCAATAGAGAAGCTTGAAGACCCCATTGCCTAGCACCAGGCATAGCAGTCGACACCGCATGACAACCCTCGCTTATTCGGAAACAAATAAAGTTGGTTTCGCTTCTGAAATTAATTATGTAATTGATGAAATCTATAATCTACATACCTGCCATGAAACCAGTCTTTACAGATGTCGCATTCGATCATAAACCGGCTCACATCATAGGGCTGCCGGCAGACACAGTACAGCGGGGCCGCCGCCATCTTCCTACTGTCCCCAAACAACGCAGGAATGAAGTGGGGCGGGGATTTGTTTCAGTTCACGGAAACGGCCGAGAAAAAATCCGACTGCTCACGAAAGACAGAGTGCAATATTATTTGACGACAATTTGAAAAGTATTCGTTTTAAACTGATTAAAACAGAAAACAATAGTGCTTTTTTGCTTAGGCTAGGTCACGATGGGAGGATTTGGTGTCTTGGACGTGAATAAAATATGTTATATTAAACAGACACGTTTCAAATGACAGATTGTAAAAACAAAGCATTGTTGTTTGATGTTGGTTACATCCGTATTTAAATAGTCTGCCAGCCAGGGTTTCAGTGACAGTGTTTACTGACCCACAAACAAAGATAACATGATTCTCACAATGTGTGATACTGCTCTGGGCAACACTTTCCAAAAGTGTTTGGCTAATTGGCTTCAGTGATTCTAAAACAAACTTTTATGATGTTGTTTGTCTTAATATTTCAACATGTAGTGAACCCCTTCTCACTTTTAGGTCACATTGTTGCGAAGTCTACGGCTGAAGACACAAGAGACTTTCACAACCCTAAATAATCCCCTCTTTTTGTCTTTAAGGGCATGTCTGACGTGCCTTGCGTGCCTATGTGGCGAATAGCAATGGGACTTGCGACCCACAATGATCTGTGAGTTGACATCGCCCATCCCCCCAAACGCCCATCTGTGCTGCTTTGCAGACACATCGGCCTAATGCATTCAGGATATGAAGGGCTTACTAACTGAACATACTACAGATCATTCAGTTGTTTTAAATACATAAAAAATATATAAAAAATCGAATCTATACAATAACTATCAGAGCATTGAATCCGATATTGCAATGTTGGCAAGGGTTGCAATTAAATGACTTCTACCATGATCATTAGTTATGTCGCTCGCTACCACTCATTAGGCCTAATATTAGGTTGTATTGCCAAGCTCTATATCTGCCTCAGTATTGCTTGGCATCTTCCCTATGGGTTTAAGACAGACAGATCGACACTTTAACACAGTGTAACCAATGCTTTGTGAACTGAAATCCAGAGGATAAACCTATTTTCATTGATGCCACGTTTTCATGGATTTGGAGCTCTACCTGGTGGATACAAGGGAACACTTCACCCCCTGCGATCTCGTCGACAACTGGCGCAGGCGCAGTGAAGATAATACTGTCAAAAATAAGGAAGAATCTTATTGTCATGTTAAAGCGTGTTCATATTCTGTTCTTGTGGTTTTGTTTAATGAACCCTTACAGGTTTAATGAGTAAGACCTAGGTAATATATTTCTAAACGTATTAACGCAGGTAGGAGTGCAAAAGACAGTGAATGACTGAATGTGATGATGATAGGTGCTTGGATTGTGATTTAGAAATTAAATGTGATGGACCGCCTCAACTGGTCAGTTTCAATAGAATTTAATTGTGTTCCTGCATTAGGCTACTGTCATTTGCTGTTGAAATGTTGCGATGATCGTTGTCTTGACAGTTTTAGGAATTGCTTCCTCGAGTCGATATGCATGCACCGTATCCAGTGACCATGGTTGGGCATAGTTTTGGGGTCGGAATAATAGTCAAACGTAAATTTACAGAAACAAATGAGAGTGCCAATGTCACCACATTGGACAGCCAACACTTGTGCTTGTAACTGATGCTGCATGTGTTTCAGTTTACCCATGAGCAAGGGAGGAAGTAAACAGTCCGCGCTAGGATGAGGCGTTTGTCGAAAAAGAAGGCTCTGAGCCTGGTGAAGGAGTTGGATGCTTTTCCAAAGATCCCGGAAAGCTATGTAGAGACAACTGCTACCGGGGGAACAGGTGCATATTACAGTCGCTACTTTGTTATTATCACAGAATTGTATGCTACTGCATTGAGTAGCATTCAATTTGCCTTTATCCTGAATGACTGAATGTTGATTATTGTCCTCTGCAGTGTCTTTGATAGCATTCACTGCCATGGCACTGCTTGCCTTCTTTGAGTTTTTTGTCTACCGAGAAACCTGGATGAAGTATGACTATGAAGTTGATAAGGATTTTTCCAGGTATGTCTACAGGATAACGTATTTATTGCGGTATCGTGTCTGTCTAGACTTCAGTTAGCCCACGTTTTGATAATGGATTTCTGTATAACACTTATCTTTTGGCATTCACAGCAAAATGAGAATAAACATAGATATCACCGTTGCCATGAAATGTCAGCGTAAGTTTTCAACCTGCAAAGTATAATTTTGGCATACATCACTGAAATATTATGGATACATTTAAGATACATGTTTTATGCCGCTTTCAGATGTGGGTGCAGACATTCTGGATCTGGCAGAAACCATGATCACATCTAATGGTCTTCGCTATGAGCCCGTAAGCCTATAGAAACGTCCTCTTCAAATATATTACGAGAGGCAGCTAAATCTTTTTTTGCGTTTTGGACGTCCATATGGACGTCCATAGACTGACGGCGATGGCTGCTGATCTTTGCATGGATGGACGGACGGCGATGCTGTTCAGAGTGCCGTCCATAGAGGGAGCATATATTTTGGACGGCGTCATAGCCGTCCATATGGACGGCGATGCTGTTCAGAGTGCCGTCCATAGAGGAAGCAGATATTTTGGACGGCGATGGATTAGCAGGGACGTCCCTCGAGCCGTCCATAGAGGGAGCAGATATTTTGGACGGCATCATAGCCGTCCATATGGACGGCGATGCTGTTCAGAGTGCCGTCCATAGAGGGAGCATATATTTTGGACGGCGATGGATTGAATGTTTAGCAGGCTGTTGAGCTAACAGAACTGCCGAAGGCTACCATAGCATGTAGCTAGCTACATTAACTTTGGATGACTCAATCTTTTGTCAAGTTAATTTGTATGAATTGCATGTTAGTGCAATATTTACGCCTTTATTCTGTTTTTTTTTACATAATCAGCAGTATGATCTCATGACAATATAGACTTGAAAAACAATATGTTATGGTTTGGGTTTGCCTATAGGCTACATATATTTTAATTATTTCGAGAATTGTTAATAAAGACTCATTTAAAATTTTAAAATTTGGAGTGTTAGGCCCATAGGCTATTACGTTTTGCATTTGTCTCCGCTCAAAGTGGTTCGTGCGCAACATTGGAGCTACTGACTAGTGGCTCCAAATCCACCCATAAAACACTTTAAACTGACGGCTTCAAAGACCTAAAGGGCAATGTATTTCATAGGGTCATAACACAATGTTAAAATCTTAATTGAGTCTTTATTAACAATTCTCGAAATATTTAAAATATATGTAGCCTATATCTAGGCAAACCCTAACCATAACATATTGTTTTTCAAGTCTGTATTGTCATGAGATTATATTGTTGATTGGCCTACTTTTGTATGTTAAAAATAAAATAAAGGCGTAAATATATAGCCTTCACTTAAATGCAATTAATACAAAATAACGTGACAAAACTTATTGAGTCATCCACGGTTGCTGTAGCTACATTCATGGTAGCCTTTGACGGCTTTGGTTTGGCTCAACACATCGTATTGTGTTTTGCATTGGTCTCCGCTCCAAGCGAGTGTTTGTTGTTTTGCGTTTGTCTCCGTGCGCAAAGTTCGTGCGCAAGATTGGAGCTACTGACTGGTGGCTTCAAATCCACCCATAAAACACTTTAAACTGACGGTTTAAAAGACCTAAATGGCAATGTATTTCATAGGGTCATAACACAATGTTAACATTTTAAATGAGTCTTTATTAACAATTCTCGAAATAATTAAAATAAATGTAGCCTATAGGCAAACCCAAACCATAACATATTGTTTTTCAAGTCTATATTGTCATGAGATCATACTGCTGATTATGTAAAAAAAACAGAATAAAGGCGTAAATATTGCACTAACATGCAATTCATACAAATTAACTTGACAAAAGATTGAGTCATCCAAAGTTAATGTAGCTAGCTACATGCTATGGTAGCCTTCGGCAGTTCTGTTAGCTCAACAGCCTGCTAAACATTCAATCCATCGCCGTCCAAAATATATGCTCCCTCTATGGACAGCACTCTGAACAGCATCGCCGTCCATATGGACGGCTATGATGCCGTCCAAAATATCTGCTCCCTCTATGGACGGCACGAGGGACGTCCCTGCTAATCCATCGCCGTCCAAAATATCTGCTCCCTCTATGGACGGCACTCTGAACAGCATCGCCGTCCATATGGACGGCTATGACGCCGTCCAAAATATATGCTCCCTCTATGGACGGCACTCTGAACAGCATCGCCGTCCGTCCATCCATGCAAAGATCAGCAGCCATCGCCGTCAGTCTATGGACGTCCATATGGACGTCCAAAACGCAAAAAAAGATTTAGCTCCTACTGTATATTACTCTGATAGTATGATCTGCATACTTGTGTTTAACAGCACCCTACATATTCAATTTTAAACCCCATAGTATCTATGCATTATTTGTATAATTTTAGGTCATTTTTGAGCTGTCTCCCCAACAAAGACTGTGGCACAGGTACAAACTTTCCTCAGGCCGCTTTCACAATAATATGCTCTTACCTGTGCAGGTTGCTTCTGAACTCTACAATCTTGTTTTGTGTTCCGTGTCTGACTTGCTTGTGGTCCTCAGGACTCTGCTGCTGGTCCAGAACAGCCTGAGAGAGGAGCATGCCCTTCAGGAGGTCCTGTACAAGAGTGTCCTGAAGGGATCCCCCACTGCCCTGCCCCCCCGGTCAGTCTGGGTGTTATGTTGCCTCAACAATACCCTTCTGCACGGTGGGTTTACAATGTAATTCAAGCAAGTATGTTGTAATAACAAGGAGTGTGTATTGTGTGTGTGTGTGTGTGTGTGTGTGTGCTTAGGGAACACAGCCCCACAGAGCCTCTTAGGGCTTGTAGGATCCATGGGCATGTTTATGTCAACAAAGTAGCAGGGAACTTCCATGTCACAGTGGGAAAGTAAGTCTGATGCAACAGTGGGTCTAGTTACAGCCATGTTTATACAATGTTGTACATTACTACTCTGTGCTGTTGCTTTTGGTGACTACTCATAGTCCTGATTTGCTGTCTTTGTCAGGCCTATCCATCATCCTCGTGGACATGCACACATAGCTGCCTTTGTCAGCCATGATAGTAAGTTATCCTACCACTCACTTGTCATCCACTACAAAGCCATCAAAACTTTCTGTCAAATTTCTGTCAAATAAATAGTAATGCGGTTATGCACAGACGTACATTTTTGCCTTTTTGATGCCAAACACTTACAAGGTTAATTAAGGTTATTGTCAGAATTTATAGTGTCTCAGTAAAATAGAGGCTTTCAGTGTTCATCACTAGTTGTCTTTCCCCATTGCCATGCAGCATACAATTTCTCCCATCGGATAGACCATCTGTCTTTTGGTGAGGAGATCCCAGGCATCATCAATCCTCTGGATGGCACAGAGAAAATCACAGATAACAGTAAGTTACTGTTCCTCCATGAAACCAGTAAAAATGATGGAGTGTGTCTTTATGTGTCCTTTAAGACTGTACCAGTGCAATGTTGTTACCTTTGGAGGGACTCTATTTGCTGTTATAGTTTGCTGTAAATATATTTCCATCATCTCTGACTGCATATCCTTCCACAACAAGGATGAAACTATTTGCTATTTTGTACCCATTTGAATTGGATTAGTGCAGGTATAGCTTTATTACAGCAGACATGAAAGTCTTTTAGATTATCCTTGGGAAATAATCCTACACTTCAACTGCATATATTTTGGAGCAAAGCCTTCGTTTTAATTTAGTTATGCCTAAAATAAACATATTTTACTGTAGAAATTTAGTTTATTTTGAAATTCTACAGTTCATGCGGATTAAATGCTTTGCATTGTACATCCTTCTTTTGTTGTGTTGGTTCATTGTGTATTTAAGATTGATATTGTTGTCATTCCAGATAACCATATGTTCCAGTACTTTATCACAGTAGTTCCCACCAAGCTCCACACATCCAAGGTGTCTGCAGACACACACCAGTTCTCTGTGACTGAGCGGGTTAGTCCTCGTGTGTTCCCTGTTACTTTTCCAGTGTTTAGATAAAGTGTAGATTAAAAAAGTTATGGTTTGTGAAAAGCCTGAAAAGGAATTAAATTCAAATGACCACCACAATCCTTGCTCGATCGATGTGGCTACCACTGTGATGTCATGCCGTTTCATCAGCACGGTCTTTGAATCCTAGCGGGGAATTGCTTTGAACTCCCCCTGCTGGGTGCACAGTGTCAGTGCATCTTTTGCATCAGGACCGGTATCACTGGCAGACAGTAAAGAGCACGTGTGTGTAAAACAAAAGCTCTGTTGTCCTCAGGAGAGGGTGATAAACCATGCGGCGGGCAGCCACGGAGTGTCCGGTATCTTCGTCAAGTACGACACCAGTTCTCTGATGGTGACGGTCAGCGAGCAGCACATGCCACTCTGGCAGTTCCTGGTACGACTATGTGGCATCATCGGCGGCATATTCTCCACCACAGGTAACTCTTGGTCCACTCTATACTTTCTATACTAGTATAAATCATCCAAAATGTGTTGATAATTCAGACTTAATTCATGTAATATAATATAAGATGGGTCTCACACGATGATGTTCCCACACTCATTTTTGTGACATAATGGTAAATACAATAAAACATTTAGCCTAATTCCTTTCTATGTGTTTTCCTTCAGGAATGCTCCATGGACTGGTTGGTTTCTGCTTTGATGTGATCGGCTGTCGCTTCAAACTGGGTTTATACAGACCCAGGGAGGTACCATGAAAAAAACTCGATCTGGCAGTGACTTGAGAATCTTTGAGTGAATCCCTGTCTTCCAGGTGTTGATAATGTTACAGTACACTGTGTTGTATTTGTTTCTAGGCTCCATACCCAGGCAGCCAGATGAATAACCAGGCACCTCTACTGGCAGACGATACTGCAAGCGAGTAGCAAGCCTGAGCTGGAACCTGGGCCTCCTGTCCCCTGCTCTGGGGACATACAGGGAAGTACTAAAGCACAAGAATGTTCAACTGACAGACTTTCATACAGCTGCTGTAAACCCTATTATCTATGTATTGATGTATTTTGCAGTTAAAGGACAGCTGTGAATTTTGTATGTTTTTTTGACCAATTAAGATGAACATGAAAATTGTTTCTTGAAATGAATATCTTGGGGCTGTAAATGTCAGGTGTTATTATTATTTGTTCCAAGTCATTGAGCATTTTAATTACAGTGCACTGATATGGAAACAATCTGTCTACAATGTTACACTTTCATCTTTGCATTTTGACTGCCTTGGTATTTTGCAGTTTTTGTTTTGGGTTTGTAGTTGTATATAAAATTACTAATTTCTCACATTAAATACGTTTGTCTTGCTTGGTGTTATTATTTTCTTAATCTGTTCGATAAAGTTCCATGTGCAACAGTAACAGAGTGAGTTTATTTCCAGTTTATTACTGAAGTGATGATGTTCATATACACTATACACCAGTCCGCAGGTAAGGTGGTTTTTTACTTTTATTCAGCCACAGTTTAAAGAGATTCTACAGCTACACATCAACATGTGAATGCTGACCTAAAAATAAAACTATAAAAATAACCATGAGGATGATAGTTGACTGCTGTTGAAGTTGTCTAGCCTACATTGTGGACCCAAAATGTCCTTTGATAACATTGTCAATGTGGAGAATTTAATGTCTTCTTTTTGTCAAAATGGTTTGTAGGCCAGCTGTCTACACCACCATGTACCCCAGGTTGTAATTTATTCAGATTTTTGAATTATGATTAAGACAATATGGTTTACAAACAGGAACCCTCTCTTGGTATGTTCTTCGAAAGTCTTGCTTTCAGAAACTGAACACTTTGATTAAGTTACATACTATTACTGCTGGTAATAGTATGTAACTAGCATGTAAAAAAAGACAAACTATTGCACATACTAGGACAGGATAATTGAGCATAACGTATAGCACACTAGTATGTTTGTTCTCTTAGATTTTATTAAAGTTTTGTCAAGCAGACTTAAATTAAGTCCTTTCAGAGCCACAGACAGAGGGTGACTGGACATTTTGCAAATGGTATTAGAAAAACATTTATGAGACAAAAATCATGTGGCGCGCAGGTGTGGTTGTTAGGAAGTGTCAGTCCACCTCTGGTTTCACCCGCTTTTACAATGCATCCAAAAGCATGTACACCACTTTTTTTTTGTCAACAGGACACACACATAAGAACAAACTTCACTAACAAGCTGGATGTTATGTTGATCCCTTTCTGATGCTACTTCACAGTTAAGATCCATAGCATGATAATTGGGTTGGATGGGTTGGGTCATGGTCCCTTCCTGAAATCAGGAAAGAACAGTCACCATGTTTGCACCCAAAAACTAGCTTAGCATACAAAAATGTAGTATTTCATTTCTGAAGATGGGTTTTGGGTTATCTTTCTCAATTTGTTTTCACTTCAAGATATCAATTAGTCTGCCAAGAGTCGATACATCAAATGTACAAAGACTCTGCATACATTTCTTCATTTGTTTTATGAATACTGGTTTGCTGTCACGCTAACACTTGTGGTACATTTTTTGGGAAGCTCTGTGATAGAACAGACAAGCTCCTAACGGAATGACACCCTTTCTCTTTTTGGTAGGTACAAAATATAAGAATAATATAGAACTTCAAATATTTACACTAAATATGCACAAAACTGTGTTTTATGCGTAATTATGTATAATCCCTCACCATGAACAACTTACATTAGACTAGCCTTTGTTTGATGCAATAATTTAAAAATATGAAAAAGTAGTAACCCTCGCCTCAGTAGAAACTTCTGTACAAACAGGCAAAAGGTGAATGAGCATCAAAACAAACAAGGAGTCTAACACTGTATGTGAAATGACATACTGATATATCAGTAGTGATAGTAGTTCATTACAACCATCAACAGTAAGACATGTATTAACTCTAACTTGGCCAGGTCTTTGTAGTGTTACAGTCGCTGTCGACTGTACATTTAGATTTAGGGCCGACAACTAACCGTTGCTATCTAAAATGTTGAAATGGTATAACCTACAGCCTGTTAGTGTGTGTGTCTTAAATAGGCAGCACATACAAGGCAAATTAATACTGTCCCAAAATCACCCATCTTTAGAAAAGAGAGACCATGGATATTTTAAGATTTCATACCATTAATGATTCATGTACAGAAAGTGCCAAATTGTGGAGCACAGACTAATTTCAAGTATGCAAAAATAAGAAAAAAACTAAAGTTATTACAATTTCCAAGGCAATATATCATGATTTGAGAGGACAGACAGTGTGACAGAAAACATGGAGAAAGCAGAAGAAAAGAAGAAAAGTACAGGATATTGTGAAGGATCTTTAGTTGCATATATAATCAGTTGCTTAAAAAAAAAGTGTAGGTATAAAAATTATAAATTTGATGTGGAGACACTTTACTTTGTATGAACTACAGGGGGTTGGGTGAATGAACAGTGCAGATTCTGATATTTGTTGTTGAAATGAATACATTTCATGGCTAATAATATACCTCTTTCCCTCCTAATACTTCATTAACTCCTCTTCTGTCCCCCTTGTTTTACCACCTACACTAAGAAGGTCATCTTGGTTGGACTGGGGGTGGCGTGTGCTGCAGAGGGGGCAGAGAGGGGTCGAAAGGTGCTGTCTCGTTGGCTGTTGCTGCTGGTCAGTTAGTTGGTGAGAGTACTAGAGGCTCGGAAGTAGGAGAGGAACTTGAAACAGAGGCTGACGACAAAGTACCAGATGTTGCGGGCCATCTGGGAGCGGGCGATGAACACCCTCCAGAAAAAGACCAGCGCCAGGGTGTTGAAAGTGTAACGGATATTCCTCAACCTTGGAGAGAGAGAGAGAGAGAGAGAGAGAGGGAGAGGGAGAGGAGGAGAGGTGTCAGGGGCGAGGGGCAGTCAGAGATGTATAGGGAGAGAGTAATAGTGAGAGAAGTTGACATACATGACAAATATCATCACATGATCGCCATCTTGCATAACAAAAAAGGCTAATTTCCCTTTCTCTAATCCTTCATGTAAGTATATTTGTTAAAGTGCTTTGGTACATGTTTGTAATTGACTTACTTCCTCAGGTGCTGTCTGGCAGCAGGGATATCTGACATGTCTTCATTCAGAACATACTTTTTAGTACCGATACAGTAGTTCTCAATGTACTCTGGCCAGTTCAGCTGGCGGACGTCAAAGTTGAACGTCTGTAGGTGGGAGTAAGGAAATTCACAGAAGGAGGTGTATATGCTGAGACGGCATGGTGATAATACGCACCATCTACAAATCCACCTTGAACACTGTGAGGGAAGCTCTGGATGAGTTCACAGCTCGTAGCCCTAACGGTGAGTAGCAGGGCCTACCTTCCTGTCCTCCGGGCTTAGTTGACTCATCAACATGTTCATATTGTCGGAGTTCCACTCCCAGTCCTGACTACTGAAGTACTCCAGCAGTCCGATGGCCTTGTGGAGCCGGTTGAATATGCGCATCATCCTGGCCAGGGAGGGAAGCAGACATGGAGGGGGTTATATAGTGTAGAACAAGTGCTCATTTAGCAGACGCTTTCATCCACAACCACAAACAGAGGGGAGGATTTAAACCTGCGACATTTTGACCTGGAATTAAATGCTCCACCACTAAGCTATTACCCAATCCCACAACATGTTCTGATCCATTTTTTAAGACACTGAAGTCATTGAGCTAATCGTGGTCTTAAATTCCAGAACCATGGCTGTGCTCTGACAGAGGTGACTAGTGGGAGTTCCTATGGGGTGCCGGTGTGTCCTGAGTGTTTAAGGTCTCACTGTGGCTTCTGTCCAGACAGCCGCAGGTAGAAGTCGTAGATGAGGGCAGGGAACTTGTGGCTAACCAGGATCCAGTACTGGTTGATCAGGTAGTTGGAGGTGATGTTGGCGTTGGGCCTCCGGAAAGCCTGCTCCAGAGGGTTCCTCTTGAAGGTGGACATCACATGGTGCTCTTGGGAGGAGCACAGAACAATATTAGGATGAATGCGAGTGAAGCACTGATCCTATCTTCTGATATAAAGTTATAAATATCAGTCAATAACACAGTTTTCTTTTATTCCTGCACTGAAATGGAGTGTCATGGAGTGATGGAGCAAAAGCAATTTCAGGGCTATCTCAGATCTCCAGCTATTTCAGGGTTAAGAAAGGACAGAGATCACAGAGATGTAGAACACAGGGCCGGTTTCCTTGAGCTTTTTGCTCCTTATAGAATTACAAACGTGAAGACATTCAGACCAGTATACATCACTGCTAGACCCTCCTCCAGTGGTCTGGGATCTGTCTGACCTCACGCCTTACATCACACCCGACCCGGTCCTCAATATTTCCATGGTAACAATGCTTCCAGCGGCTCGATCCAAGGTGACAGACCAGATGTGGCCTGGCTGGCTCACGGGCTATGCTAACAGCACCACCGCTAATCACTAACGAAAAGCCTCCACACCCCAGTTGCCATGGAGATAGCACAGTGGACCACGACTAAACCAAACTGGTGCCGCACCGCCCACAAAGCTTTGCCAGGGGTGTGGCACCACGTCAGATGCTAGCTGCATCTGTTACACCACACCAGCGGTCTGTATAGGTAACCCGAATGCCTATGATTACATTTAACCCAATCCTGTGAATTTCTTTGTCTACCATTACCCCTCTTGGCCCCATTATTAGCTTGATTCCTAGCCCCCTGTATGTGGGCCAGTGAGATTAGCGAGCACTGTGTCTGTTTCATAACAGTCAGTGAGAGTGATGAGGCCTAATCCCGAAGCCAGCCATCTGGTGACAATTTTCAGGGTGAAAGGATCAGATTTGCTAATCTGATAGACCGGGGAGTTTAATCTGAGGCTGCCCGACGCCTGTGGCCATCTAATCTACAATCTCCTCGCTGACCGCTGAAGTAAACATGACTGGACAATAGCTAAAAATGATTGTTCGAGCACTGATATTAATCCATATTCATGACTCATGTATGACCCTGAAGACCATTTACGCAACACTCTTCATCAAATATGATGATTCATGCAATACGAAAACAGATATAGCCATATGCAAACAATGCACCAATGAAAAACATTTCAGTCTCCCACTCTCTGCTAAGGCAAAACCATACCACTGGCTGTTTATTAATGGTGACGTCATGATGTCAGAGAAACATTCTGGATGAAATGTCTTGAAGGGGGATCTAAGTGTTTTGCTCATCCCTGCCACCAGATGGCAGACAAAGAAAACCTACCGATCTCTCCCCAGTGGAAAGGGTTGATGCCTCCTGTTGTGCAGTTGTACACCAGGGCTGACTTGGGTCTAAAGGATAGGGAGAGAAGAGGTCACTGCATGGCTGTGATAAGAATTCCTCCCCCAAATATTTCCACACCACAACCACACCACTTACTCTCCTATATAACCCAATGTATGGCAGGCATTATGGAAGATTTCCAGAGTGTGAAGAATTCACACAGGGGGAGGGCTGCTTGTTAGTTTATTAGATTTTGTGTGTGGGTTCAATCCTAGTCCACCTTCAGGGAGTGTTAACCTGTGCACTGCCGTGTACCAGCCTGCGGCCAGGGTCAAGTTGATGACCACGTCCACAGGGATGAGGTCTGCCACGGCGTCGTTGTTGGCTCTCATGGTGCGCAGGATCCCCTTCCCAGCCTGCAGGACAGGACGACACAGGATTACAACCACCAGAATAACTTTCACTGTGGGGATGCTTTTCTTGAATTAGACCTTGAAGAGGTTTAAATTATGTTATTTTATTTTTTCCAGATTGGTTATGGTGGGATTAGATACCACTCCCAGAAGAGGCAGGTGGATACTAGTATACGGATCGAGTAAAATCATACCGCAATGAAGACTCCACTTGGTCCGTTGAAATTGTCGATCCAGCCCTGAGTGAGAAGAGAGAGGAACGTGTTTGAGTGATGGGAGGAGAGGAAGCTCTTCATGCGCTTCCTCCAGCCCTGCCCTGACACAAGAGACAAGGCCATGGAGCTCCAGCGCTCAGAGCAGCAGTGGTGAGGCTGTCGAGAGTGTGCTGAGGCAGCATGGAGATGGAGGCCGGGTGGGTAGGAACCCAGGCTCGACATCAATTACGTGCCATTAAAAAATGGCATTACGAAATGAATAGGAGTGCTGTGCTGGTGTGTGGGTATGTGGCTCAGGTTAATGCAGGGGCCAGGTAGCTCTGGTCTTAAGGGGCACGAGTGTGGTAAACAGAGCTGTCTTCCGTTCTGCAGTTAACTTCCAATCAGATTGCTTTCTCAACGACAAAGAGGGAGCCAATAAATCTGCGAAACCTGATAAGGGATTTGTTAATGATCTTTTAGCACTTAGTGGGATACTGAAGTACTGGGGATGGGAGAAGCGTAAATCTCAGACACACACACACGCACACACACACACAAATAGGGTTGCAGTGTCCCCGTTAGACCAGGCCAGTCAGAGCCAAGGTCCCCTCACACAACTCCTGGCTCAGGGGCTCCAGGTGTACTAACACAAGCCTATATAAAGGATAAAAGAAGGGGTTGTCTATTGTGTTCATCAATGACTCACATCTTTCCTTTAAGGCTTCCAGGCACCAAAAGATATTTGGCAGGAGAGAAAGATAATAATCACCACTTATGCTAAGTGAAGACTTAAATGCTTAACTGGATGGATTTTAATGCTGAGATGTTGGAAGGTTATTCTTAGTATGGAGAGCCGCATCAGCACTGCACCTGCTGGTCTTCTTCACTAGCATTCAGCTGAACTTTCCCAAATTCTTTATTGACCTTCTGTAGGGGCCACTCAGGGACTATTGAGTTTCGGGAATACCTCCCTCCATCTCAGATGTTAAGGTCAGTCTAGATTACCCTCTGAGAAACAGGCTGTCTGGACAGATGCACAAACATATTTTATAACCCAGATCTTGTGAAGCCTTTAGCCCTGAGCCGCTTAGGATCCAGAAAACAGGAGGGGTATTGACCAGTGTAGTGTTACAGCGACCAATAGCTTGTTTCTATCTGTTTCCAATAACAACAGAATATGATGGATGTGAACAGGCAGGCTGAACACTAGCCTTAGGGCTTTGACTGAAATGTGACACTGTTTTAATAATGATTGTTGATGTATGAGCGTCATACATCAACAGGCTGGAACATCATGACAACATTACACATGACAGTGTCCCATTTTATGGCTGTCCAAATGTTTTTGTTCAGAGCATGAAAATAATAGTATGGTATGTTTTGCATTCATGTCCCATTTGTAGAGACATTCAATAGTCAAGAGGAGAACATTCTGGGCAGTTTGGGCAGAAGCATTGCATTCAGTCCTGAACATACTCAAGCCTCCACACAGCAAAAGATGAACAAACAGTGACAGTCGACATTGGAGTGTCTGACCCACGACCCCCGCCTTCTGCTGCTCCTCTGCCCAGGTAAGAGGTAACACTCACAGGGAAAGGCTCCTGCCAGCTGGCCCCCACTATGGAGGGCCTGATAATGCCAATGTTGATCTTGTCACTCTCCTGCTGGACCACACACTCGGCCAGGGCCTTGGTGTAGGTGTAGGTGTTGGGACGGTCCCCTATGAGGCGAGGGGTGATATCACGCACAATACTGTCATCCATCCACCTGCAGACACAGCACAAGAGGACTCGGATGTTACTGGACGACAGACAGACAGACAGGGAGATGTACTGTACACATTAGCTCATGTCCTCCTTATCTCTCAGAGCTGTCTGACAACCCTCCTTGGCCTCCATAATCCTCTCCAGCAACACTGCTTGGTTCCAAAAAATCAATTTCTTAACTCGGAAATCAAATTTCGGTTCGGTCCCTGAATGGACGAGAGGAGAGGGAGCCCACATGGATCCCTGCCTCAAGTAGAAATGAGGCTGTACTCACTCCAGGGAGTCAATGAGCTTCTTCGGCTCGACAGGCGGGGGGTAGATGACCTCGTCGATGTGCCTGCGGTTGCAGTTTGCATAGGCGGTGGAGATGTGGATGAAGGCCTCCAGGTGCTGCATCTGCTTGGCCAGAGACAGGAGCTGCTGAGTGGCGATCACATTCAGCTGCAGGGCGTGCCTGGCAGAGGGGAGGAAGACACAATAGAGCTCCATGAGAATGCGTGTGGGGCCTGTGGGGTTTGTGTGTGAGCTTATATGTGTGTGTGTGTGTGTGTGTGTGCGTGTCTGTGAGAGAGAGAGAGAAAGAGAGAGACAAATTGTGTACAAATGTTTGCCTTTTCAACAAGGAGCATTTGCAGACTTCTGATTTATTTTCTCACCACAGGAAGCATAATGAGGTACATCAGACCCAAAGAATGAGATGGAGAAAGGAGAAATAAAGAGAGAGGAAGAAAGGGAGAGAGAGGGTGAGAGAGATAAAGAGAGAGGAATTTAATGAATGAAATGATGACGTATAATTACAGATAGTGAAAGAGAGAAAGGATGAGAAGAACTAGCAACTTCTGACAGACACACTGGCATCATCAGTGTCACCACTTAAACCATTTCATGCTTACGTGATGTGCTCCAATTTCACAATAAGCACTGTGCCATGCAAGCCTTTGCTTTGTCTACCAACACAAACACATCTCCAAATAGCATACCACATCCGTCCATGACACACCTAGAAGGAGGATTGTGACAACCATAGTGACATAAGGAGAGAATGTTGCCTAGGGATGAAACCAGACTGACTGTTAGGTCATGTCACCCAGACGGCCATGGGGGACAGACAGTGCTGCTCAGACAGAGGCACTCAGTATGTGTGTGAGAGAGAGAGAGAGAGAGAGAGAGAGAGAGAAAGAAAGAAAGAAAGAGAAAGAGAGAGAGAGAGAGAGAGAGAGAGAGAGAGAGAGAGAGAGAGAATGTGTGTGACGGTTAATGGGTCCATAGGCATAAATCAGTTTCGGTTTGGCGGCATCATGTGGCCTTGTAGAGACAGCTTTGGGGAGGCTTGTGGTCATGACAGTCGGTGTTACCGTGAGGAAACGGTTCCGGTCTGACGGGCCAGCTAACTCTGGAGAAACACCACTGTGCACTGTGACTGTGGTACCTTCTTACCACTTCTAGCTGTATCCTTTCCGGGCTGTTCCAAGCCTGTGTCTCATACCCACACTGACGCTGTAGTGTCTTTATTTGGGTGACAGACGGCTGCTAGCGGTTAGCGTGAAAAACACTACCACGGCTATCAGTACTTTGGCGCTAGCCTTGCGGTTCTTGATAGTGATTGAGGGTTGCAGGACCGGTCTGAGGTGTGGCTGCAGCTATCTGAAGTGCTCTGCTCTCTGTCCCACAGCTTCAGCGAGAACACTGTCATCTGATTTATTCCCCTGCCCTCCCTAACAAGGTTGTTGCCTGGAACACAGAGTTATGAGCCTGAAGCAAGAATGGAGGGAGAGAAGGGAAGAGCATGACAGAAGAAGAAAGAGAGAGAGACAGAGAGAATAGCGAGAAAGGGATGAAACCTGAGAAAGCGATACAACGAGAATATTCTGCTTGTCGGGTTGGGAACCATTCAGATAACAGGGAGGGAGGCAAACTGAGCTGTTAGTCCAGCGTAGACATCCATCTGCAGCCCCTTCCTGCTCCCACAGGGCCATCACACTCTCTCCGTCTCACTCCCTCTCTCCGTCTCCCAGAGGCACAGACACCTGACCGCAGACAGAGCTGTCACCGCCTAATCCCACAGAAGCCCTTTCCCCCGGGGAGAGAAATCAGACGAGTCACTCTCTCGCTTCAGTAGGCTGCAAGCTGAGGGATGTACGGTACCTCAGTCTTAACTGAGACAGCCTAAACATAGTTCCTCTCTTTTTCCACCTATCGGTGTCTCTTTCTCATCTGTCGACGTGTCTCTGTTCCATAGGTCACGACACCATGCCACTACGCCAGCGCCACTGTCACATTCTACTTTGCGTAATCTACTGCATGACATCGCAATAATACGATCTGAAATCTATAACTGGATGGCGTCACATTCTTTTCGTTGGTGTTACAGGAATGATCCAAACCCATTCCGGCGTGTTCCAGCATGTACCCCGCATAGCTGAGCAACACCACAGTCACAGTAATGGCCTACTAGCCCAGGACTGCCCCCACCAGATATGCCATTACACATAACCCTTCAACATATCGACAGACTGCTGTCCTCGGAAATATTCAATTGCAGCAGCAATGCCTGGGGCGACAGGCCTAGGTGACACTGAGGCACACTGCCTCACTTTGATGACATGAACTAAAAGGTCTCATGCGACAATACGAAGAGTTTTGACGATACTTTGTAAGTTAAGAACTAATTTGGGAAAACGTTCATCAATTTTATTCTGTGTTATCGCTTTGTTGTCTGTATCCTGTATTCATCATGGGTTCATTGTTAAAGCCCTTTGTGTTTAGTCATCCTTTTCCAGAAGCAGAATTGTTTTACAAATATAAAGCAAATCTATCGTGAAGTCGGTTTGTTCTCAACATCCTCCTTCCATTTATGCTACATAAGAACAAAAACATCCTGTAGAAGACTCTGCACAGTGGCCCTTCCTGCTATATGAGACAATGAGCAAATAATACCCCGTCTTTCTGAGTACACACCATCAAGTGTAACCCAGACAAAGGCCATGGCATGGTCTCTAGTCTTCTATGCAGACTAGAGGCCCCAGTCTCTACGGTGGGGAGGCTGGAATATGCCAGAGGACACCTGTGGTGTCTAAACCAATTGTTTGTGAATGTTTGTGTCGATGTGTGTGTTTGAGAATGTGTGTGTGTGTGTTTACATGTGTGTGTGTGTGTGTGTGTGGGTTCTCACTTGAGAGGCTCGTCGAAGCGGATGGTGGCGGCGCAGTGGAACACGACGTTGATGCAGGCAGTGAGCCTCTCCACGTCCTCCGGACTGATGGCCAGGCCAGGCTGCGTCAGCTCACTGCTGATGGGAACTATCTTCTGGTGGAAGTCTGGGTTGTCCTCACGTACACGGTCAAACAGCTGAAGGAGACATCACACACGTGTTTGCACATACACCCACACGCACACACACACACACACACACACACACACACACACACACACACACACACACACACACACACACACACACACACACACACAGAGTCAAAGGGCTACATGAAGGATCACATTTTTACACACACGTACTAACACACAATAACATGTGCACATACAAACTATAAATAAGCTCATAAACCACTGATATGTTCAGTTATTGATCCCCAATTCTTTAGTCACATAGGCTGCAAGTCAGTCAATGTTGTGTGTAGACACACTTTGTACAGTAGCCAACCCTGATGTTAGTTTAATTGATGTCTACAAGTGTTAAGTCAGGTCCTATGCAAACTCATTCCATTGTAAAACAGTAACAGCAGCCAAATAAACACATTGGAGATAAAGTCATATTGTGTGAAGTCATTGATGGATCACTTTAGTCAAATAGGAAGCCAGTAGGTGTGAATATTTGCATGTTCCCTACACCATGCCCAGGCTGACTGGTTGGCAGGCAGGCAGAATGGCTGGCTGACTGCAGATTCAGTAGCCACGTGAGTCAATGTGAGGAAGCATGCTGCTGCAGTTTGGGTCACAGAGTTCAAACTGAACATGTGTTCCTCATTGCCAGGATGAGTCAGAGCAGGGCAGAGTGGGAGAGCAGCTCATTAGGAATGGGCCGAACCCTGGGAAGATAACACTTCATTACCAAGGAATGAAAAAACACATCCGTTAAAACCCTGCTGTGACTTGCAGAGAGCATGGCCCCCAACAGTTATCTTTAAAAACTGAGCAACAACAGAGCAATCAACCAGAAGAGCTCCTCCCCTCCCTTCCCGACTAGTAATATTCCACCTGTTCGCACAGTGGTTAGATATTCACTATGAGGAGTGCAGGCTGCATTCCAGGGGGATTTAGTGCACCCTGTCTGGACTTAGGCTCCCAGACGTCCTCTAGAAGTACTCTACAGCCCTGAGCGCTGCAAGCACACTGATAAAGCATGGCCTGATGGTTACAGATCCTTTACCATAGCCCCCTGAGTGCATCAAGGCTGGGGACTGTCCAGAAAGGGTACACCGGTATTGTAAATATAGGATGAGTTGTAGCTATTTTCTACCTGATTTGATTGGTTGTTTGTTTGCACGTGAAAGGGAAGATCCCCGCGAATCATTCAGAAGCTTTTGAGCCTTGAAGCACCAAAACAGTCTTTTGACCTATACTATACTGTTAAAAATACTATCCTGATAATGTTATATTATTTCGTTTAAACTAAGTACACAAACAATAATATACACTCTTTGGATTTTGTATCTCTTTGTATCGAGTGCGAAAGAACTTTAGGTCCTAGGCTACTGAGTCAGCTAGGCTGCTCCCACAAGATCTGAAGCACGAATATAAAACCAAATCAAGACTCACTATGCTAATCTCTGTGCTGTTAAATCACTGAGAAGCTGCATGCATGTTAACATTTAAATGTGAACTGAAATGTGTACACAGACATTGTTGAGATCGCTAGTGATAGATAGCACAACATAAAAAGAGGGGGCGTGGAAAATGGGATGGGTATGAGGCTGGCACGCAAGTGCATGCTCTGTGAGTTATGAAATATGTGTGTGTGTGTGCGTGTGTGTTTGTGTGTGTGTTTGGGCTGTCCTAGTAAGCAGAGCACTCACAGTGAGTGAAGAGGTGGAAACATGTTGAGTAACGCCTCTAACAGCTGTTCACTTGCGTGTTCTCTTCATCCCCCTTTCCCTCATCTCTCTTCCCATCTCTTCTATGGCCCCATGCTGATGGCTGTTTGCCTCACATCATGACAAATCCATCACATCATGATGTCATGAGCCTAAAACAAGCCACAGTGGTCATGTTGTGTTGCTAACAGATTTACTGCTGTTTCATAACTCAGAGTCTTGCCTACCGTACCCTATTTAAAGAACAACAATGCTGTTTAGGGGTAGTACTTGCTCCAAGACACTCGCGAGGTAATATTGTGCACGTGTGTCTCCCGACATTTGAAATGCTTTAAATACTTCTTTACCTAGAATGCAAAGGTGCTGGTATAATTGAAATTACAGTATTTTCTAATAGTATTTCAGTCATGATGTAACCTACACCTGCAAATCACACTCGGACTCCAAATTCCTGGACTAACATCTGGCAATGATGTTTGTGTTTGTTTCTCAACCTCATCCCTGCAGCACACCTCCCTCTATTCATGCATTCCCAAATATCCCAAAAGGTTTCTACCATGCAGTGTCCACGTCAGCTAGTTTTTTAATGACAGCTAGTTTTTGAATGACAGAACACTAGACTAAATCTGGTGACAGAGGCCAACATTGCTTTTAAAGTGTGTAACGAAGCAACAATAACACAACACATCTATAGGTCTGCTCAGCTGGGACATGTGGCATGGTGCTCTATAGGTCTGCTCACCTGGGACATGTGGCATGGCGCTCTATAGGTCTGCTCACCTGGGACATGTGGCATGGTGCTCTATAGGTCTGCTCACCTGGGACATGTGGCATGGTGCTCTATAGGTCTGCTCAGCGTGGCATGGTGAGAGGGAGGAGGCTCTCTCACAAGTTGAGACTGGCAAAGAATATTAGAAGCTACATCTACAGATGACTAGACATAAGTGACCTTCGGACCACAACCGTGGAATGTATTTGTACAATGTATCACAACCTGCATAGAAACTAAACGGGTCACAACCCGTTTAGGTACTATGTGTATCATGACAACCTTGCTGGACAGTAATTACACACAATCTTAAAGGACTACAACCTCAACGCGAAGAACCCAGTGACTCCAGGCGAATGACAAACAGGCGAAGGGAGCGAGGAACACAGTCTAAGAGAGAAACGGGGAGGGGACAAGAGAGAGAGAGTTCACTGGGGTCAGCAGGGTGAGTGACCACGGAGACTGTGGGCTTCTGTGAGGCTTTTGTTCAGTGACAAGGAGAGAAGGGCATTGTGGGATCTTGGTGTTCTTTTGTTAGCGACTCTCTGGACAGGCGGCCCTTCCGTGCCAGGCCCACACTATGCTAACCCTCAACCCCCCCTGCCGCCCATTGGGGTGAAGAAAAGAAGTGTGTGTGTACACAAGTAACCCCATCTCCCCCCCCCCCCCCCAAAAGATAAGCGGCAAAAATCGACCAGGCACTCACAGTGCAGCTGGGGCTCAACTGGGTTCATCGAGCCACTGACCACAGTCCTGATCTTATATTCTGTACATATCAGACACAGAGCCTCTCTGCCAGAGAAGAAAGCATTCAATTCACTCAGTGGGATATTTTATAGGTTTCCCATTGAGTGCAGCACTGGGAAACCTATAAAATATCAGTTTTGATGACTGCCTGTTGTAAGTCCTAAGTTGTGGTTTTGCAGCTTGTGAGCGGTTGCCAGTTGTCTTCTTTTTCCCTCTTCCTGTGTGCCAGCCTGTGTGAAGGAGCCTGGAGGTTGTAAATCTCCTGCTTCAAGCCATTTCTGGGGACTTTCACAGAAACTAATGGCAGTTTTCTGCTGGCAAACTCAAGCAGCCATTTAAACCGCGCTTCCTTTACTAACTGCCCTTTATAAGTGGGCACTCTTTCACAGTCCTTTAGATACAAGGCCACCCCCTCGAGCTAAAGGGTGTCAGAGAGAGAAAAAGGATACAAAGAGACAGAAGAGAAATACAGTCGGAAGGAGAGAACGAAAAGGAGGGTGAATGGTTTGCTCTGCCACAGTTGTCGTGCCTAGGGAGCATGGTACAGTGCTCTGCAGCATCTTTAGATCTGCTCGGAGATAATGCCCAGT
Source organism: Hypomesus transpacificus (assembly GCF_021917145.1). NCBI lineage: Eukaryota > Metazoa > Chordata > Actinopteri > Osmeriformes > Osmeridae > Hypomesus > Hypomesus transpacificus. The sequence continues at coordinate 821,173 of NC_061066.1, forward strand.
GAAGCGGAGAGAGCCCTCATTGGAGACTGGGACTGACAACTTCACACGCGGGAAATAACATTATCGCATAGGAGACTGGAGAGAGGAGAGTGGACCATGCCTTTCCTTCTTAGAAACACACTTTACTGGCCATTCAGAGTCATGCATTTACAGTATTGCCCAAGAAAGCCTAACCGACAGACATAAACACCCATGCGAGCACACGTGAAGCACTGAAACAAAAAACATGTAAAATATTAATCACTCCGTATGAATGTAGACGGAACTGTAATAAAGACTGCTGCCAATTGCCAAAGCCTTAAGGAAGCTGGATTTCAAGTGCTCTGATTAAAATAACAATAAACTAGAGTGTATCAGGTGGAGCATCTGTTTATAGCAGGCTGCTGGGTAATTGGCCCTGCTCTGTGGTAGGCCTGCTCTCTGCTGAGTCAGCTATACACGTCCAATCACAGAGCAGCTGGCTGGAAACGTACAGTAGCTCTCTTCTCCCCATCCCTCGAGGTGGAAACAGCTGAATGCAGCATGTTCAAATCTGACCTCCATTTCCAGCCTACACAGATCTAGCTGCAATGAGAGAATTAAGGCCATAAGGCAGACATCATGGTCCGGATGCTTCCTGCTAACAAACAGGCTATGCATGGTTGAAACGATAGCTACCCTTGTGGCTTTGCTTGTGACTTTCTCTTCAGTGGATGAAAAGAGTGAATGTGAGAAAGGATGCCGGTGTAAAAGAGCTCCACCACACATCAGCACAAACGGACAAACAGACCCTCCGAGCCGCCCTCTGCTCTCGTGGCGCTCCAGGGGAGATGTGCAGGAGGAGGACACGGAGCGGGGCTTAGGCTGACAATGTGATGCTGATCCTGGGGAGGAGGGAGAGAGAGAGGTGCCCTGCTGGGTACATCTGGAAGAGGAGTGGGCGGACAGGTCAGCTGCAGAGGCAGCTGCCGACGGGGAGAGACTGAGAGAAGCACTTCTTCTCTCGTTCGTCCCTCCTTGCTCTCCAATCCTCGTTAACCCCGCTCCAATACGGATATAAAACAAGCTGCGTGCGTCACTGAGCCCCCAAAACCTTCTCCCTGGATGCAGACGTAAATCTGTCTAACTGCTAACTGCCTGTCGGCTCTGTCTGCTGTGGCTTAGAACTAAACCTGCTGTCTAACCATCCTCCACCTCACACACCTGTCCGGGGAGGCTACCCAAGAGCCACTGCGTCTGTGGATCTACATGAAAAAGATCCAAACATCAAACCTCAGCCTTCTCTCTTTCCTCGTGTGTGTTTTCACATCATCCTGTTGCCTTGCTGAGGCTGGCTCACTGACTTGGAAATTGTTCCTGAACGAGTCTTCTGAGACAACGGCAGCCTCTGCTGGAACTCATCCAAACTCTCCTCTCCTAATTCATCGGTGCTGGTCAGGGTCTCAGAGAAGGAACCAAGGGGGGGTTGGGGGGGGAGGTGGGGGTGGGGGTGTGAAGTGGGCCAGAACACCGCTCAGAACACAGCTCATTAGCGCATTCTGAGAGATGGAAGGTTTTCAGATGCCAGCCTCTGCTGCTCTCGTCAATATGGGCCGATCAATATCAGCGTAATAATAGGGTTTACAGTGACAGCGATTATAGAATCATGTGGTTTGGCCATTTGAAATGCTGATGGCATCGTTTTCGGTTTCAGAGACAGTGACCTCATGCTGAGACAAAGGAAAATTCCATTATCCTGCTTTACAATGACCCATACTAACAATGGCCGCGTTTCCCAGATTCGTTAATAAGCTCTTAACGCCCAGAGATTCTTAGGAACGTTCTAGAGCACTCTTAGAACGCTCCTAAGAAGCTCTTAGCGTTAAGACTGCGGCCAATGACTGCAGTTCCAACAGTAAGACCAGTAAAAGGCCAAATGTTCCTATAGAAGGGAACAGAGGAGCTTCCCATACAAGCCCTTCTGTGTGGTTGACCACTCAACCACATGTAATGCAGGAGCAAAACTGTGTCTTCCAGTAGTGGTCACCCCCTTGGGTTTGGGGAAGGTGACCGAAATACCGGTGAGAGATCAAGTTCCTCTTTTTGTGCATGCATTCAAGCTCTTCAGGTTTTTCTGTGCGTAAGTGTGTGTTTTCATGTGTGTTTGCATGTGTGTGTTTGCATGTGTGTGTAGTTCATGTCCCATAGCCTGGCCCCTGTGGTACTGTGTGTGTTTGCATGTGTGTGTTTGCATGTGTGTGTGTGTGTGTGTGTAGTTCATGTCCCATAGCCTGGCCCCTGTGGTACTGTGTGTGTGTGTGTGTGTGTAGTTCATGTCCCCTAGTCTGGCCCCTGTGGTACTGTGTGTGTGTGTTTGCAGATGAGTGGAATACTGGGGCAAGGCTCGCAGCTCTGCCCTCGTCAGCCCGGAGATTAGAGAGGAAACCAAGCTGAAACATCCTCTCCACATGCTCCACACGCTCCACTGAGCTCAGAGACCGACACTGGAAGACAGCCTCCACAACACACACGCACACATTTCTACAGCTATAACCAGAAAAGCCCCAAATGCATTCAGACACAAGCCCACACACCGAATCTATGTGTAAGGTCAGCACCCTCTTGCTGTGAAAACCATCCTCGTTTACTTATGCCTGAAAGGAAACACCCGAAGGAGCTCTGAGACAGTGTACGGTGACGGTGTGTCTTTCTGACAGACTGGACGGAGAGTCCGGTCTGAGGACAGAGTCACTGGGAGACTGGAGAGTCTCGAACACGATCCCTGTTGATCGGGGTTCTCATCTGTCCTGTCACCAAACCTTATAGCCTCTACCTCCCCTGAGGTAACGAGCCAGACCTTCTCCATCTTGGACTGGGTCAATAATACCCACACAGACCCACACTGGCCCGAGTTAAATCATTACACATCCAAAAGGTCTGATCCTCTGGACTTCACCAGCATCTCCAGCTTCTCCTCCTGCAGCTCACGTGCACCATCTCTCAAACTCAAGACCAGGGGGGTATTCCAGAAAGCAGGTTATGCGACATACCCAGGTAAGTTAACTCCTTATATGACAGCCAGCGTTGTAGCAACATTGCCAGTAAGTTGCTGCAGCATTGCGTGTCAGTTGGAGAGTTAACTTACCCGGTTATGTCGCATAACCAGCTTTCTGGAATACCCCCCAGCTCTCTCAAGGGAGAACGGGCGGTCACGTTGAGGCAGGACTGTGGACAAACTTGTTCTCCAGTTCAGTCATGTAGCAAGCTAATACATCAGAGACTGAGACTTCGGAGCCGGCTGGGATGCAGAGCAGCGTACCGCCGCTGGTTTAAGCATCTGGATGCTACTCATCAAGTCGCTCAACAACAAAAAGGCCGAGGCCAAGCTAACTCCCACAGAAACATACAAGGTCACCGTCATGTTTGATCAGTTCAGTGACTGCTTCTCCAGCACTGTAAAACAGGCATCTGGATAGCAGAGGCTTAAGGGACTGGGGCAGACTTGGCAGGCTCTTCATACCCTTTAGGACCACTGGGGCCCCAGTAGGAGAGGGACTGAGCATGTGCGAGAGCACACAATATGTTTGCCAGCAATGCTTAATGTGCAAATGTGTTTGACAAACTACAGTTCATTTGCAGGCTAATACATAATGCATACAAAGCATGGCTTCTCCTATCCTCTCTCGTCCTCTCTCCCCCTTTCTCTTGTCCTCTCTTGGTTGCTATCCGCCTGCCTCGCTCCCTCCCCCCCATGCCACATGCCAATCAGCACAAGATAGAGAAAGGAAAAGGGTTGGCAACATGCCATGCTGACAGCTACCTCCAAGACCTTTCTCTGCCACGACAGGGTTCAGGTCATGTGCCTGACTATGGAATGCAAGGCATGCTGGGAGTCAGAGTGCAGTACTACATGTGAAACCGGACGGTTGTGTGATACCCTCCTGAGGAGAGACTTCACTATAGTACTCTGCATGAAAAACTGAAACAAGCAGAAACACAATCCAAAAACCACTTAGGAAGAAATCGATAATTCCTCAATGTTTATTTAGCTGGGAAGATCCTGTCTTTCTAGATGCAAACATCTAAATCAATACTGCTATTCAGCCATAATAGACCAGCATTGTTCTGGCAAGTCACAACGCAGAAGAGATAAATAAACAATACACATGGATTACTGTTACCTCTTTTGCTAACAAACACACCGTGATTACTCTATCCTCACAACAATAAACAGCTTCCAATAACACAGCTATCCTACAGTATTTGCATGGATAAAGTCAGGTGGTCAGGTAGTCGGGTGGATGAGCGGTTAGGGAATCGGGCTGGTAATCTGAAGGTTGGCAGTGCCAAATGACGTTGTGGCACTTCACCCTACTTGCCTCGGGGGAATCTCCCTGTACTTAATGTAAGTCGCTCTGGATAAGAGCGTCTGCTAAATGACTAAATGTAAAGTGAAGAGTTAAGTGAAGCCTCCCCTCCCCTCTCTGGTCTCTCTCTGGGTAACAGGCCACACCTGCGTTTCTAGACTTGTTGAAACAGTCAACAATGTTTTTCTCTGACCGTATTCCAGAGGCCTTTGCTAGCACCAGCTTCGGCATCAACGGGAAACATTAATAATTCATGCTATAACTGCAGGGCAGAACATAGCAGACACCATCACCACAGCTTCACTGAAGCACTAAAGAGTTGAGAAACTGACAAATGCACACTTCTACCTCCATGGAAACAGTACTTTAGATGCACTGGTGGATGAAGGAAGTCTAATCTAGATTGAACTTGTGTCTTTCACTGTTGTCACCTCAGCCTGTGATGCTAACATATAATTTTGAAAGACAGCACGTCGTCTATTTTGGTGAAAAGGGCCCTATAAATAGTAATTGTCATAGTGGGTTACTGTGAAAGTGTGCTAGATATCTGGGAGGAGTTGCATAAGATAGAGATCTTGAATATAGGCCTGATGCCAAATTATGAGCTTTGTGATTTTTACAAGTGCCTACATGCTGCGGTTAAACCCATTTCATAACTAACTTTTCATAGAAAGACTTGGGACTACATGTTACCATATCAAGAAAACATAGCTAGCTGAAATGTAGCCATGGGAACAGATGATCAGATTAACAAGAAATGGTTTGTTTATGGTACAAGTGACATGCAGTTACTACAGTACAGACTCTTAGTACTGTTAAGAAAAGTCAATCAATTGGGTGTAACCAGTACCCCATGCCAGATAATATAATTCAAACTGCCCTACCTGCCTCAGCCTGCCCTACCTGCCTCATTTTGCCCTACCTGCCTCATCTTGCCCTACCTGCCTCAGCCTGCCCTATCTGCCTCAGCCTGCCCTACCTGCCTCAGCCTGCCCTACCTGCCTCAGCCTGCCCTATCTACCTCAGCCTGCCCTACCTGCCTCAGCCTGCCCTACCTGCCTCAGCATGCCCTACCTGACTCAGCCTGCCCTACCTGCCTCAACCAGCCCTACCTGCCTCTCCCAGTTCTGGCAGCCATGTGAGCTGTGCCCTCCCTTAATGGTGAGTAAACTTCAGACACATCACCAGAAGAATACCTGCCTATCTATGAATGATTAAAACTTCACAATAAGAGCAGTGTAGAGCCTCTGTCACTGACAAGAGAGATGTGGTTGGATTAGGGTCTGCTTTTCCTCCTGATGTGAGATACCTCATATCCAGCCTCTTTCCAAGAACAGATACAGAATCAAATTACAGTCAGGTAAAGAGCCAGACAAGGATAAATGCAAGTTAAGGCTTGAACTGAATACATTAACTCACTCAAAAAGACACAGTCACTGTGCCCCTCCTTTACTGCTCCACCTCACAATGTACCTCTTTATTCTGAGCGAGGGAAAGAAGAAAGACAAGAAGAAGACAAAGGAAGGAAACGATGACTCTTCCTTGCTGAAGAACAACAAAGCGGCTGTTCAGTGAAGGCTTAGTTCCCCAGCCTCTCTGGCCTCCTCCCCCTCCCCTCTGACACGTCCTCTGTATGTCTGAGCAAATACAGTGGGCAATATACACACACACCACACACACACACACACACTTTCTCTATCAGACCGTTCTCAACCACCTCTCACTAATCAAACTTTCTGAAAGACACTCAATAGAACCATTGACATATGAAGGGGTCCCAGCCCACTTGCTATCACTCAGTGACTAACCGACACAGTCAGAATGTCCTTCCGTCTCTGCTGTTCCTTCCAGCATTCCTTCGTCACCTCTCCCACGTCACACACCCTCCTCCATACACAGGCCTCTGCTCCTACACAGGCCTATACTGTGTTAACATTTCATCGAATACGGTTTGTAAAAGCAGGTCTATGGACTCACTGGATGAAGGCTCTACTGGTGAGAGGCTATATTTTCTATATGGAGAATTTCTACGACGCAAACCGTATCACCTATCATCTATCACCCAGGCATGGCTGCAGGTAGCACTCAGTGCTGTCTACCTGGCCATCTCTCCCCACCCAAGTCAGGGAGCCTGGTCTGTTAGCATCCTCTAAAAGAGCCACGAAACAAGGGAGCTCTGCCGATTGGTGGTTACCTAGCAACAGGTGTTCAGAGTGACACTCAAGAGGCAACAAGGACAAAACTCGAATCCTAAGGACACAGCTGGAAGAACAGTCTGTGTAATGGAGCCTCTTGCCCGTTCATATCCATTCACCGGTGAGTGGAAAAATGTGAACCGCGACACTGGCATGAATACCAATTAGGGCCAGGGATGTAGCCAAAGTGCATTGTGGGAAGAATATTTTATTGCATTGCATTATTGTTGAACAAATCAACTAGCTATGATATGAACTATTCTGTGCCTGTCCTCCTTGGCCATTTGTCTGTGTGATCAATTTCCATGTTTCTGTAGACAGAAACGGACTTTAATAAACACCTGCAGTTTGCCGTCGTTTAAAAGCCACGTCTGGAGAGAAAGTGGAGGCATTTGAATTAACAAGCACATCAGGTAGGTTGCAGCAATCCCCCTGCCCACTCGCTCCTCTCATTAGGCCACTACAGTGTGGAAATGGCAGTGCCATGACCAGCCGCCTGCATTGTTGTGACAGAGAGGGGTAATTAAGTGGTGAGAGATGCTTGCAGTAATTGGAATCTGGTTCTGGTAGCAGGTTCACCTTGGACCGAATGAAAGAAATATAGAACTGGGGTGAGGTGAGCGAGATTGAATACTATCCAGTCACAATATTTATCTCTGTATAACACCAACCACATGCCACTGCGGAGAGAGGCCGGAAGTAATGAGGCTTGAAGTAGGGAAATGATGTGTTTTCATACTGAGCACAAAAAGTGAAAGACTGAGTTGAGTAAAACATTGAGTGTTTGTGAGGAAACCTGGGTGTGGCCTGCCCAGCAGCAAAGTGAACAGGAACACACAGCTACAGCATGGCTTGGTGAGCACGTCAATATGTTCCCAGTTCAACCTTTCAAACGTCATTAGAACTAACACAGTCACTTTTTTTTGTTGACTCACAGTCCGCTGCTCTGCTTGCTGATCCACATCTCTCTTCCCCCCACACCTCTCTCTCCCTCCTCATCTCTCTCTCTCCCCCTTCCTTATCTCTCTCTCTCTCTCCCTCCTTATTTCTCCCTCCTCATCCCTCTCTCTCTCCTCCTCCTCATCTCTCTCTCTCTCCCTCCTCATCCCTCTCTCTCTCCTCCTCCTCATCTCTCTCTCTCTCCCTCCTCATCCCTCTCTCTCTCCTCCTCCTCATCTCTCTCTCTCTCCCTCCTCATCTCTCTCTCCCCCTTATCTCTCGATTTACCCCATTCTCCTCTTTTCTCTCCCCTCTCATCTCTCTCCCCATCTCTCTCTGCCCCCCCACATCTCTCTTTCCCCTCTCTCTCTTCCCTCACCTCTCCCATCATCTTTCTCTCTCTCCCCCAACCCTAAATCCATCCCCATCCATCTGTAAGTTAGCAGGCTTCAACCATTTGTGAGTGAGTACTAAGAAAGTCTATACTAATTAATCAATGTCACTATGGCAACAGCAATAGAACTCCATTTTACAATGAACTGTACATTAAGAGGTAATTTCTATTAAATCTGTCTGTGGTTAACCAGGTGAAGCGGTTAGAATGAACAACTTGCAGCAGCATGTCACAAAAATCCATATGTAGAATCATGAGCTGAAAGTTGGCAATGATCCAGTGGAAAATAGACACACCCAATATAAAGTGGCTTTCTCTCCAAGCCCCTTTCATAATGATTTCATAATAATTCACACCAGTACACAAAAGGGAGAAGATCCACTTAAGAATATTGATATTGACTTTTGGGTGCCATCCTGGGACTTTAATGTACCTAACTAAGATGCAACTCCACACAAAGTAGATTAGAGCGCAAACTTTGGTGTACAAGATATTCAACTATTGATATTATAGCATGCCTTCCTGGTAGCCAGGATGCGCTGACCATCAAAATACTGTTAGAAATATGCACTTCTTATCCATCATCTGCTGCGGCACTTTCTAGACGCGCTATTTGTCGCTTCCGATTGAAGCGTCTGCTAAATGAACAACATTTAACATGTATATGTATCAAACGACACAGGCATGGCCCTCCTTACCTTGCACTTCATCATGTCGCTGACCCTCTCCTGCATGGACTGGCCAGCCTTGGGCCTGACCAGGACGTACAGGGCCTGGACCTCAGGGCAGGAGCGCAGTAGCTTCTCCACCAGCACCTTGCCCATGAAGCCTGTGGCGCCCGTGATCAGAACGCTCTTGCCGGCGTAGAAGTCTGCGATGGAGGCCATCTCCGCGCCACGGCCTCAGGTCTGCTGCGGCTGCTGGTGCCCCTGGCGCTGTCGTCCTGGTTACGGCCAACACAAGAAGGCTTCTGGAGAGGGCGGAGGGAGGGAAGGGTGGAGAGAGGGGGAGAAAGACAGGGAGCGAGACGAAGACAGAGAGAATGAGAAAGACTGCAGGAGAAAAAGAGAGGAGAGATAGAGAGAGAAAGAAGGAAAGACAGAAACCAAGAGAGAAAGAGGTGTTAAGGCTGTGGGAAAAAATACAAACTAAATAAAAAACTAAATACACACTAAATACACGCTAAATACAGGTCTCAGAGAGTGTGTGTATCATCAAGAGCTCAATATAGCTTTACATAACCTGGCTGAGACTCGTGTTGAGTGCAGAGGACAGGGCTGTGCATAGACCGAGGTAAAACCTGGACTATGTCGTGAGTCACACATATACAAAGATAACACACACACACACACTCACACACACTTGATATAGTGAGCGTTGGCTGTCCTCTGACCTTCATCGGAGAGTTGGGAGAGAGTCACGGCAGGCATAATAATGAGATGAGTATTCATGACATTGCTCATAACAGGCCAGTCCCCAGTCCCAGGAGAGCAGGAGATGTGGACTCTGTCTTCCAGGCTGGAAGGACTGGTTGTCCACATTAAAAGGATCAGGGAAACTCAGTTACTAAGCCTAGACTAAGCCTTTTGCTGTCTCATCAGTGCATAGCCAGGGGTGTGGTGTTGGAAGTGGGCTCTTTCAAAGAAGGATGATCCACCGAAACAATGATCAGTTCAGAAATGTCTTCCTTCTGGTTTGAACCTGTTTACCTGCATTCGGACAGAACACTGGGATACACACCTACCACTGTGACACCTACAGGGATAGGGTTGAGTCTGTTTGTGTTTGTCTTTTGCTTGACACAAAAGGTGAATGCATTCAGACCAGATCAGTCTCAAACACACACACACACACACACACACATCTTACACAGGGGGGAATGACCTCCAGACACTTACTCTTCACCCTACCTCCCTTTACCTCCCCCCGTCTCCCCCTTCCTTCTGGCTACAAGGATACACATGCCACTCGGATCCAAGATTGATGTGTATATGAGGCTGACTGTATTTGCCTACCTATACCAACGTATCCTCTGCAGCTGTGAATCACCACACCATTTGCAAGACCAAACTCCACAGTGATACCTGACATCACAAACAATAGCCTGGCACACCTTTTGACCCCTGTAGGGAGAGGCCTCTATGCCCCCATTTGTTAGAGAGAGAAAGTCAGAGACAAACATAGAGACAGAAGCAGAGAGAGAGAGGTAGGGAGAGAGTTAGTGACAGGGACAGAGACACAGAGAGAGACAGACCCAGACTGGCATTCCTACCCATGCCCCATGCCTACTAACTTTGACTGGGCACAGTCCCTCCCAAAGAGACTTAATTGAATCAATGCGGTCCCTAATGGCGGAGTAGGGTGTAATGAACTGTGTCTGGGTACTTGGGCCTCCTCAAATACGATTTATCAGCCGGTGCATGTTGCACGCTTGTGGCAGACAGCCAGGGCTCATGTGAGAGATCCTGATCGCTACAGCACAGAACAGGCCACATCTGGGGACCAGCCACTAGCCCTACCTTCAGGCTTGCCCTCATTCCCTGTGCTCTGTGGGGACTGAAGGGGATTGGGACAGCCCACTTCCTGTTCCAACTCTCGTTTGTCATTGATTCTCAACAGTGTTCAGCTTGGACTACGGCTAAGTGCAAAAGGATAGTTAGGTTAGCGACTTCACATTACTATTGATTTATAAGAAGATTTAATAAACTACTAAGGAAGGGAATTTGTATAGGTGTTTGTGTACTAATGTATGAGCAGGCTTGTGTGTGTAAGTGTCTCTGTGTGTGTGTGCATGTGTGTGTGTGTGTGTATGTGCTAAGAGAGAGTAGGCAATCATTTCAAAGTGTCACTGGCCACTAGTCACGAGTGTCTTTCTCAAGGTCTCTATAGGCGTAGCTCCCTGGGGAGGAAGTAACGCGATGACCCTGCAATGAGTCATGGGCCGGGCCAGAGCGAGCAGCTCTGCAGTGTGATGAGGTCAGGATGAGGAGGAGAGGACAAGGAGCAGCTGAACAGGTGGAAGGGGAGGAGGAGGAGGAGCAGGAAGAGGAGGAGGGGCAGGAAGAGGAGGAGGGGCAGGAGGAGGAGGAGGAGGAGGAGGAGGAGAAGGAGGAGGGGCAGGAGGAGGAGGGGAGAAGAGAAAGAGAACGTCTCATACACGAGGCCTGTCAGACTCTCCCCAGATAGAAGCATCACTACTGCCCTTTTATTGGCACTCTGAGAATTGAATGAGTGCACAGACGGACACTTTACGAAGCGGGTACTTTGACAACGTGTAAAAGTTACCTTCAAAAGTTGAGAGAGAATCTTACTGATGTAAGATACTGAAGTTCAACCTGGTGTTTAAGGCTTCAGTACATCATTTCATGAATCAGACCATTCATTTTAAGCATTACACGGGTTATTCTTTGTAGATAAACTCAAACGTATTATCTCACTGGAGTCTTCTACATGGCATGCATGCACTGTTGAGAGCTGGAAGACTGTTAGGCAGACATATGACTAGCTGCCTTATGGTTCAGAGTTAGCATGATGGCTGTTCTCTTACAGCCCTGTCCAACCACGCGAGAGATGCTTCTGCCCACTTCAGAGTCAGGCAGCCCTCAGAGCTGCCCCTGTGACTGTCACCACCACGACAGCTCTCAAACATATCACAGGGCCTCTTCATGGCAGATGACGACTTCCTGTCTCTGTTTAGCCTCATCCTTTGACACCGATCAGATAAACAGACAGAATGTAAGAGCATGCTTGTCTGAACTCAGTCAAAAGCATGACTATGACATACCAGACACGAAATATCTTTCCAAATATGTGGTTAATTTGAGGTTAAATTTGGATGTTGGAATCCTAAACTAATCAGGATTGTGTGTTTGTTTAGAGAGAGAGAGATAGAAGGGGGGGGGGCTGTGTGTGGTTGCTCTGTGGTAACCATCTCCCATCTCCTCTGCTGTCCTCCTGGTCCATGGAGCACAGTGTCTGCTGGAGGACAGAGGACTGGAGCTCCGTCCCCCAGAGCCATGGCTGACCTACATCACAGAGAAAATGCACACAATATCTCTCTCTCCATTTCTAGTCCTTTTCTTTTTCTCTGTAACCCCCCCCCCCCCCCCCCCCACCACCACCACCACTACTTCTAACCACCACCAGCACTACACACCAACACATGCATGCACGCACATATGCACACACATGCAGACATGCTCGGACACACACACACACACAGTTGTTTCATACATTGATTGCTGCTCATTTAAGACCAACAACTTGTCTATTCACCGGCAGCCATGCTTGTCTGAACTCTGAACTGCATTTGATTCTGCCTTTCTCATACAAAGCAGGAATCCAGTGGCCTCTCCTACTGAGCTCAATGCACTTTCCATCAAGGCCTCAGCATTCCATTACAGTGTTCTAGAACATCCGTGAGATTCCTGGGGAATGAATAGACTAGGGGGGGATAAGGACTGGAAGTTGCGATGGATTAGTGCTTGACAATAAACGTGTCCCTGGAGTGGTGTTCGAAAGGACAGAAACACACACACTCACACACACACACACACAGACACACACACCAGGCCAGCCACAGCATTCTTCCCAGGTCACAGGCTGCAGCTTCTCCTCACCACTACGACTGGTGACCCAGAGAAAACGGGCCTGGACACAAACGCTAAGGTTGACACACTGGATCTGCATAAGGGAGAAGCTCTCAGTTGGAGCCGCAGTAACTGTGGTAACTATTCACCACCATTGTAGTACTGTCCATCTGTACTGACCCTTTATATTCCATATTCCAAAGCTAGTGGCTAAGCTAACTAGGCCTACATGTCAGCTGTTCCCCTTACTAGTGGAACTGGCCATGCCAGCTGCTGCAACAGAATCCCAGTCTTAACACATGGGCTGGGGGCAGGGCGGGGGGGTGAATTGTGGAGCCAGCCAAGCATGGTTATGGTCGGAGTTAGTGACTCAGGATGAACACCTCAACCATATTGACCTATAATCAAAGCAGAGTGCAACAGTGGAATTGTAATGAGCAAAGTAATTCAGGGTCAGAGCTGAAACCAAGTCCTTCTAAGCTTTGCTTAGAGTTCCAGCAGAACGGCCTGGTGAAGTCTGCTACCACAACGGGCATCCATCCTACGTAGCCATGCCAACGACGACAGCTGCCAACCACCCTGCCTTCGGGGACCCGCTGACAGGAGTAGTACATCCTCCAATAACCTGGCACCAGGCAACACTAGGACACAAGGCTCAGGACCTGGGCCCTATTTACGAGCACAAATATCCTACCATCGCAGACAAACTGTCTGCCTGGTGGTGACTAATGGACCACAGACAGAACACTGCTGTGATGGATGAGACAGTAGATGAATCCTGATCATTATCATGATGAGGGCATGAACTGTGCAAGTGGTTGGGTAAACACCATCCACCTCTCTCCCTCTTTGGAACATTCCCCCGGCGTCGTTTGTTCCCAGATCCAGACAGAGATCTCAGGAAACAGACCTGCAACAGGGAAATTGGGCTTCTTCTGTTCTATATGGTGCAGTGTCGCCTAAGGGGGCGGAGGGAGGGGCATTAGCCGGGTCATTAGATTAGCACATTCATTCTATACAAATGATCCCCTAAGAGAAGAAAAACCAATTATATGTGACTTATTGATGACTAATGGAAGACAAATTAGTGAGGGGAAAGAGAGAGCTAGTCAAGTTGAAGATTTCATCTGAGTTTGTGTGTAGATGTTCAGTCAAGGTCAGAGAACTGGTCTGAAAGAGCAGGGCTTCCTTTTCACCAACCTCTAGTGTTCTTATATTCATAGTCAGACACTGCTATGCATTCCAAGCAGTTCATGCTGTGTCAAAACAAACCCAACACACACATATACAGCATACACACACACATGCACACATACTTTCCTTCTGCAATGTTTCTGTTCTGCACGGTATCTAGGCATTTGATAACAATGGCTGATTACAATAAATAACATCAGCTTTGCACAGTAGAGGGGTTCAGCTCTGATTATTTTATCTGGTCTTTAATTTAATTTACAAGTCATTTATTTTGTACAATTATTCTCTCCCAGCTTGGAGTCAAATGTTTTCTTACGATCAGATGTGTTTAGTGTGTGTGTATGAGTGAGTATGAGAGCATACTGTATGATAGGGTGTGTGTGTGTGTGTGTGAGTGTAAATGTGTTTGGCAATGCGTACTGTTACAATATCTCTGCTATTACAGACATGCAGTTGGAGCAGCTGCCATGACTGAGCTGGTTTGATGTGGTGTCAGTTGACTCCGGGTCCAAACCCACACTGGGTCACAGGGATCACAGTACCGTCACCTGAGCTGGGGTCGGCTGTGATACCACACTGTCAGTCAGACAGACACACCACGTGGCGCCGTGCCATTGGCTCTCCAGGAGAGACAGCTACCATACTGTACAACTTCTGCTCTCTCAAACTAGCCTCTTGATTAAGCAAAGCCTGGTCAAACATAAAGCTTTAGATGCTGCCATTAGAACCATTCGGCAAAGTAAGGTTGATGTTGTGTATCGTATGACATTTATCAAATTCCAGGAAAGGATTTCAGTAAAGGCTTCTTGTGTGTTCATACAACATTATGGAGCAGCATGGGAAACATACCATGTTATCCTAAATAAACACATTGCATGTGACATTATAAAAATCCACAGATTTTACATGCTTGGCATTACAAGCCGGGCAGGAGCAAAGCCATCAGCAGGCTAGATAAGGGGTAGGGGGCGAAGTATGTGTGTGGGGGGAGGGGGGGGGGGGTGCAGTCAGCTGTGACAAGCCCCTGCTGAGCCCTGCAACATCCAGTTCTTAATGACCAGTTAACAGTCAGCCATTCCCATGGTGTCTGCCCGGCCTTTTCTCCAGCCTGGCTCACACACCTCAAGGACCTGAGAACAAGCGTAATTGTGTAAAAGTGATTGAGTCTGTTGTTTGAAGCCCCCCCCCCCCCCCATTTCAGACAGGGCCAGTGGACCTCTGCTGGCGTGTGACCCTCCCCCCCTTCCCGCCCCCCTCCCCTGGGGGTCTCACCTCCTAAAGTGAAACACAGTGCAAGATGGAGGGGAGGACATGGTTTAGCAGCCCACTGATGTTACCTGCATGCCCTCTACGATACTCTGAAACCACCTAGAGCTACATCAATTATGAATGATACCCTGCTCTGTCCTTCCACCTGTACTGTATGCTATTCTCTGTCTGCTTTTAGGCTGAGAGTGTCAAGAAAGCCCCATGCAGGGCCTACCCACACACCTGGTGAAGTTTTAGAGTGGCACTCCACACATGATCATGGCTGCAGGCTGTTAGCATAGTCTATCACCCCACTAGGAGCACCAAGTTAAACACACTGTGACTGTGTGTGTCTGTTACTACATATAACAGTATGTTTAATCAGCTATTGAGTGGACAGATGGATTACAGAGAACAGGAGAGAGGCAGACAAGTGCGTAACGATGTAATCTGCTACCTTTCACATATCTACAGTAATGATGATCAGGTTTATTGGCTGCCAGCACCACTCCATAATTAATCACAAGGAGGTTAGGTGTCATGTGGGTATGCCAGTCATCCGCTCTCCATATTGTCTAGACTTCAAAGTTAGTACAGTTCCATCAGGGTCAGTAGGTTTGATAGCAAAAAGCATTGAAGTTGCATCAGTTATAACTGCATTGTGCAATGGTGTGTATTTTAGAAAATTGCACACAGATTATGTTTGACTAGAAGATTAAGGCCTATACCAAAAGGGCATGATTTAACTAAAGCATTTGGACCCAAACACCCTAATCTCACGAGCCTGCCTGAATTCCACACACACGAACATTCTGGAACATCCTATAACACCCCCCCCCCCCCCCCCCCCCCCCCCCAAACAGGAAGTAAAGGCTCTGTAATGAAGCAGTATGCTCAGAGGAGCAGGGAATCTGGGGCAGGAGGATAGAGGTCTAGCTACTGTTGTTCTTTTCATCCAGGATGGGGGGGATACAATTAGCTCAGGCCTGTCTGCTGGGGACAAGGCCCAGCTGGCCATCTGGGGAGCGGGTGAGGAGAGGGGGGAGGAGACTTGGGGCCACTTTACCACTGGAAACAACAACAACAATTATATCGCCACCACATCACCGATGTGGTCTCATGTGATCTGGATACTTCCTTTGGATCCTATGATGGTGTAATGGGATATGATTAACTACTGAGATACTACCTGGCATAAAGATGGCAGGCTGGTTGGGAGTGGGTGAAGAGAGTGAAGTATGCATGTGAGGAAGGGGAATGTATCTGTATCTGATAGGCCTGGCCTATAGCCACAGATCGATCCAGGACTCTGGGTAGTTTTTAAATCACTAGACAGTGAGGGAGGCTGGGGAAGCCCTGACACTAACATCCCTGGGGAGGAACATCACCACAGGCCCACTGGGGAAGCTCTATTGCTTCTCTGGTAGATGCGAAAAGTAACTGCAGGTTAAAACATTATTTCTGAGCCAACAGAACGTATAGGGAAATGTGCGAGTGATGTACTACTTTAAGGCAACTGGAGTGAGGCTGAGGCATTGACATTCTGATTACGTGAATGCAGCATCTGGCCTGATAAAAATAAAAGATTAGACTGCTCCAAGGTCAATTAGAATGGTGTATATGTCATTGGGGGAGATATAATCTTACTTCAATATACAGTATCTACACTGTCTATGTGGCCTAGTCACAGAATGAAGATTAGAGCTCACATTGAGCACACAGAGGCCCACACGCAATGTAATTTAGGTGCATTATGATGATCACAGGGCATGCAAGGTTGCACTGTATATATAATATATTATGCCTTCCAGTACTGGGAGTCAGATAGCTGAGCGGTGAGGGAGTCGGGCTAGTAATCAGAAGGTTGCCGGATCGATTTCCCGCCGTGCCAAATGACGTTGTGTCCTTGGGCAAGGCACTTCACCCTACTTGCCTCGGGGGGAATGTCCCTGTACTTACTGTAAGTCGCTCTGGATAACAACGTCTGCTAAATGACTAAATGTAAATGTACTTGATATAGTAGCTTTGTGTGCTGGTGGATCACAAACGCACAAGATGTCACAAGAAGTCACTTTACTCTACTTACATCTGCTTACAATTGTAAGGTTTTTCTTACCTTAGGTTATTCTCAGTTGTTAGGTAAATTATTCAGTATATATATATATTTTTATCATTACCAATTTTATACACATATCAATAAGTATAGTAACTCTGATAGACCCCTAGGGATTGTTAAGAGGAACAGGACCGAATAATTTCTATGTACCTGTACTTGTTACAAATTGCAATAAACTAAACTTGAACTTGAAACTAGTGTTCTTGATTAAATACTGTAGGCTCCAGTCTTCCATTGCGTCTTTCATGCCTGGACTACAATGTCACAGAGACACTAACATCTTTACTATTACCCTTCTGAAATCTAGTCAACTGACCATGTCCTTGTGCCTAGGTAATGTCACAGTCACACACGCTCAAACCTATAGCCACAATATCCCCATTAACCAACAGGCCACAGCAGGCAGAAGAGGTATACGAGAGCAGTGTTTATAGAGGAGGTAAAGAGGCTGGTGATGATTCAGTAACATCCAGCCTCATTTGTTCTCCCTGTGTGGGGAACTAAATGTTTTATGATGTCCTCCTATCCTATCAGTGTATATCGAGTTACCCCGCTCCCAAAACCATCCATCCACTCCCACAGCCCTCGCTCGCCCCTCTCTCTTGCTCATTACACTGAAAGCAGTGGCACTTGGAGCTGACGCAGAGGTATTGAGGGCCTCCAGTGAGAAATGTCCTGCAGGTGTTAACAGAGCACTACCTCTGCTTCATCCCACGGCTGGCTGTGAACTACACAACACATCGTACCGAAATGTCACCATCTGCTTCAGTTCATGGTCAAATTGTCCTCACTGTAGTTTTCCACACACATTCTGATTCTATTGTTCATACAACTTTACTGGTTTCCGATGCTTTCTGAATAAAGTATTTTTGGTGGGTGTTTAATCAGACGACAGAGTCAACATTGCAGACATGGACTGAAACATGACTGAAACAGGCCGATCAGTGAGCCAGCTTGTCCCCTGATTGCTTGGAGTAGGAATAAAGCACCAAATCAAACAAACTATGCAAAGATGTGCTCGACACATCACAACAAAAAGAAAGATCAAGCTTGATTCACATTACGTGAGGAAAATTCTAATAAAGATGTAAAACAAAAAGAAAACAGGCTCATGCAATTCCTCTCAAAGGGAAATGTGCTGCATATTCAATGTGTATATTTGATGATGATTTAGTTCAGTGCTTTATAAAGAGTGCTGTTATAGTGAGCGATTGCTTTAATAAGAACAGGCCTGGTCTTCACTCCATGCAGAGAGCTCTGTGCTGCATCAGGTGGTCGGGGCTTAATGGGCTTCATTTTGCCTCATTAGCTTAACGTCCGGAGATGACCTTTTTCCACCAATCACAAAAAGTGCATTACAGTAGTCTCACCTTTCCCTTTTACCATTGGACTACATTATTTATTCATTCATTAAGGTTAATGGCCTCTCTTGTGGTTGGACAGCCAGGATTTGCATATTCATCCGCTAGGTTATGACCTTTCTCCTCATGAATTAGCCAATCCTTCCCATCACCTTAAGTGTCTGTAAGACTATGTTTCTTTCTTGGGTTGGGTGTCATTTACATCTTTCTATGTAGTGAGAAGGACATGCCCGACATTCTAAACAGGTAGCCTACACTACTTCTCTTCTCATTGGTGGAAGACCGGCAGCACACCTGTAGTACACTTCCAGAAGATGTATCACCCAGTTGTCACGCATGATATAATCACAGCACAATACAACAAAGCAGTTAAATACCATACCAATTTACGATATAATCATCATAGCTGCATTCCCCACATGCAATAGAACCAAACCTCTAATTGATACAATTACTAAGGGTTCACACAAACCCTTTTTGTTGCCATAAGGTGGTTTTAAAGACTGGCCATGAGTTCCCAGAATGGAGGAAGCAGACTGTTTGAGACTGACTGAACTGGGGCCGCTGGCTGACGCCCAGTCACTGCTGTCCCATCATGCCTCTGTGCATGCCATACTCTCAGCGGGGGGGGGCGAGGGGGGTGCAGGGAGGATAGACCGGCAGACCGGCAGAGCCAAAAACACATTTACTCAGCGCTGAAAGATTTATGACGCCTTGCTTTAAAGCACCCGTCGCAGAGAGAGACAAACACACTGGGAGAGCAGGAGCATAGGAAGATGATGTACAGGGAGACAGAGTAAGTGACATATTTAATGTGACCGATTTGGCCTCACCCCATTGACAGAGGAGGTAGAGTAGAGGTGCATATTGAGAATCCGGAGCATCCGGAGCAAAAGTAAACTCAGACTTTAGCGGATTAACTGAAATAACTTGCTTATGGTCCTGGACGACATACAAACCCAAAGTGTGGGATTTAGCAATGCTCAGTGATGAGTCAACTGCCATTTCTTGCTTAACCTTATCAAGATATAGCATTGGCCACTTGCCAAAATAAAATGTTTGCGTAAGGCCTCTACTTGAGTAGAAGAGAAAGAGCGAAGAACAGGAAGAGAGTCAATGAGGAAACTTGATTGTGGGCAAATAAAAGCTTGGAAATGGCCCACCTTTTGATTCTCGACACCTGGATAATTTGCACATAATAGCAAATAAGTTATTAAATACAACTGTTGTTCTAATTGTGTACATCCACCTTCCTCAAACCACAAGAGCCCAAAATTGAAAAGACAGTTCGTGACAGACGAATGGTCCCATTCAGCACGCGGCTTAGAGACCACATCCCCGACCAAGGATGTTCAATGATTGAGCACCCGCACAGATTCATTCCACATACACAGAAAGCAGGGGTAATTGTATAAAATGACACTGCTCTCGTTCACTGTATGAAGTTGGAATGTATCATCCTCGGATTCCTCTTTTTTATTTGTAAACCGGTTGAATGTAGTCATTTTTTCTACTCAATAGACAGCACATTCAAAGGCTACAATGAACAGAAGCGCATCAGCTTCGTTCGAGCGGGCTGTACTTGCAGCTGCTGGGTACACTAGCGCGACGTCTGGACTAGCCGCTGCGTTTATCCCAGACAGCTATAGCATGCAAGGAAGATATTCGGGAGGGATGTGTTCTTACAAACAACATTAAATTACCATAATATCGAACGTAACATCTACAGCAAACAAGTGTTACTTTCTCAGTTCCTGAACGCTGGCTGGATGCACACTCACTCATGTCAACCAAACACCCCAGCACATTCTTCCAACCTGGAGTAGAGTCTTTATTTTAAACATTCCCTCCAAAATTACTTGGTAATATTTCCCAATTCAAACCATAAATAGTTCTCTCCTTACCTTTACCATAGGTAGAATTCCTTTTTATTTTTAGTGGGCTGCTGCGTTGGGATCCGGTGCCGACAAACGTGCGCCTGTCAATTGAGGACTGCAGACTTGCTGCTGCCCGTCTCACGGTGTGGAATACTTTGACTGTAGCCAACTGGCCGCTCTCATGTAGAGAGGCAACGTGGTACTGATGATATGTCAACGAAAGCAATCAGCGGGGCCGGGACATGTTAGACTTTTACAAGGCACACCTTTTACGCACATGACAGGTCTACTTTTTCTGTTTAATAGCCTGCCAAAGCGTTTTGGCACGTTAGCATTCCAAATGTTGAGTTCTTACAGTATGTAACAGAAAACGGTTTGAACGAACATATTTCACTGGCTAAGGCTTTTTAATAATATTTTGTACAAGTATAGGCTACATTCTTCATTTATTTTTCCTGACTTAAGACATGATTTTGTACTGCTTCTCTACTGGTGAGTATTGGCCACATATTTGATGTTCATACTTTAATATTGCTATCGACAAAAATGATATACAATTGTACCAAAAAGCAGTAGGCCTAGACATTAGAACACTAGTAAACCCTTAAAACTCAACCAAGTCTATTTTTCATTTGAAGGAAAGCTCAAACATGTTTATCCTGTCCTAACAGGTCCACCTGTTCGACAGACCAGTTTGTGAAGCATACGAAATGTCAATGTTGCTCTTAAGTTGCAAAGCTAAAGGATAGGGCAGAACCTTAATCTTATGAGTCATGAAGCAAGGATTTGTTTAGTGTCACAATGTCTATTTGCACATCATATGAAACATTCACAGGATCAAATACAAAGGTGATTCCTTATTTTCCTGTATGAAACAAATGAATAACCTTAGGAACATTTGTCCCCATTTCCTGTTGGTGTGCTTACTGAGAGAAGCGCTTTCATGTTACACAATGTGAACGGTTGGAAGAACAGGTTTAACACGAGTGACAGGGTGGAGGAGAGCAGTTCAGATGAAGAGGACTGATACAAACAGTATGCATTTGTCTAACAACTCTAAAGGTTTATTTTGTTCATGTGGAAAAATAAAAAGTAGACACTGATTGAGTGCTAGCCCCTGAAACAGATAAAAACACAATTTAAATTATGTCAAGAGAAATAAAAGGAAAATGGACAAAGACATGCATCCAGTCATTTAAGTCCATAGTGATTCATCCACAGGACGTGCTTATGTCACAGTGGTGATTCGTCACAGCAGAAAGAGACAAACTATCCCAGGCCTGTAGACTTTCTACACTTGCCCACCCTTAACCAGGACTCAGAGAAACTAAGGTAACACATACAGAGATAAAGAAATAATGGAAGTGTTTTTCTGATCAAAAAGACTGTCCAGGCCCACTTCAGATAACCTGTTCAGATACACTGATAAACTACTATAGCGTTATGCTCAATGCAAAATGAACTGCTTCCTGTAGAATCTAAACAAGTGGAGATTTCTTTCCAGGTGTAGATAAACTATAAAACACATTTTATAGACACTATTTCTGAGAGGAAGGTCTTTGACACACATTTATGTTAGTGGTTAAAGTCTCCCATCAATTTTCCACCTTTCATCGTTTGCAAGGGAATGGTGTGATCTCAAAGGTACAGACAGAATGGAAAAGAGCAAGACCATACATCATCGCCTCACATGGTTTGGAGTCAGAGACGACTCTACTCTCAGTCATTCACGGGAGGCCTGGGTGCTGGGAGAGAACCTTGGACTTTCTAAACAGGATTTGCATTATCTCTTGTTGAGGAAGCATTATCGCAAAAAAAGATTTGGTGTACTGTACATACCATTCCTAAGTTTCTGGTATCACTCTTATATATTTTTGGTCCTTTCGACTTTGTTTTGTTTTTTGATAGTGACAGTTGAAGTGAGATAGAGGTATGGAGAAAGAGAGGGGATGACATGCAGGGAATTGAATAGAAACCCAGAGAGCTGTGGTAAGGACGTAGCCTACGTGGTATGCATTCTACCAGGTGAGCCAGCAGGTTGCACCCTGCTTT
This sequence comes from Hypomesus transpacificus, assembly GCF_021917145.1. NCBI lineage: Eukaryota > Metazoa > Chordata > Actinopteri > Osmeriformes > Osmeridae > Hypomesus > Hypomesus transpacificus. The sequence goes on from NC_061066.1 coordinate 843,463, forward strand.
TGGTATGTCTAATGGCAACAGCAAGAATGCACCCTAGCTGCATTCTCATGTCACACAAACATTTATTTCAAGATTGTATCTGTCTCCTTTCTTTTAAGTTTCTCCTCTCACAAACAAGTGTTCACAAGCACTACAAAAGGACAGTTAGTTGGCTAGTCATTGTGTCATTGTCTCTGTGGAAACAGTAGCGCATCCAAGGATTGATTTTCTCTTCAGCAGAGATCCACAGCAGCAGCCCCACCCAACTCCAGCCCTGATCCCAGCCCCAGCCCCAGTCCCAGCCTCGCTTCCACCTCCCCAGCCTCTGTCTGTCTAGAGGCTGTAGTGCTCTCGCTGTTATCTCCTCTGCTCAGTGTCTGTCGGACACACTCACTGCTCTGCATACATATCCCTCATTAGGCCTCAGCAGTAATGAGGAGAGACGAAGACTGCTACCCTGCTTGCATACTCCAGGCGACAGACAGAGCCTGCTAGTCTGCACCAGATATTCAAAGTAATCCAGCAACAATTTAAAACCAGACTAACATGGACGTGTTAGAAACCTAAACAAAGATCCCTTGGAATATACAACTACTACCTACTACTCATTCCCTCAAGCTGCTTTGAATCGCTGGATGAGAAGTAGAATGAAAGATGTCTGGATGAACAAACCAAAGGCAGCACCCGTGGTGATAAGCAACGTGTTCTCTCCTTATGAAGATTAAAGAGGATCAGAGCGGGACCAGACAGTGGGTACAGACAGATAGAGACAGCAAGAGTGTCTGGGACCAACGTAACAAGGTCGGGACATTCCTTATCCAAACCTGCTCCACTCGCTGGTAGAACAAGAAACAGGATGATGTGATTTTTGATTGTATCACGTCTGTTTAGGTTACAATGCACCAATCAGAGAGATTAACCTGGAGTTCCCGTTGTGATGAACGCAGAGATATGAAGTATTCCCTGTCTCTCTTTATGGTATCTGGGCTCTGAATGTTCTGATCAAGGCTGACCTTCAAGAACTGTTTAAATATTGTTAAGACTGATCTCCTGAAGGGAAGCTATACAATGATGTGATGATGTTGTAGTTTAGAATGAAATGTGGTTTGGTTGATTAAATCCCTTACCTCGAACAATCATCAAAGTACAAAAGCTTTATAACATAGTTTTGAGTTGAAAAAATACTATGTCAGGGAGTTTATGTAAGAAAAAAAAATCTGTTATGAAACACTGCAAAAAACACATGTAAGTCTATATCGCCCCCTCATGGACATATTGAGAAATTGCACAAATATTATATCCACAAACCTTTCCATGGACAAATTTAGGCAAAAAATTGTATTTTTATCATTATTCACCTGTAATCACTTAATGTTCCCATATTACCATACAGGAACTTTGCCTTATAATTAAAGATTTTCCCAGGGCACAACTCAGCATTTTTGTAGTTCTTTGTGTGGTACAATTACAAAAATACAGAATTAAACTGCTCCTTCTGTTGGCTCTCTGGCTGAGCTTATCTATCATGACACAATGTTAGACATAAACCACCAAAAATCATATCACTATAAATCTTTTACACTGCGTCAAGATTTTATTTGACAGCATTTCAGAAAATCATACAGTAAACAAGATTTCTGCAAAAGTTAATATATCCATAGTGTTGCATTTCATAAAAATAGTTGCTCACTTACAGTCTTTGTGACTATCAGTAATACATTGAGTCATATTTATAGAGAGACAGCTGTACAAGATCAACACAGCGCTAAAACTACACAGTGATACCCAGCTGCTAGGAGGAGTGGGGAGGGGGTGGGCGGGGTCACATAAGTGCCGTCTTCAACACACTGACTTTGCAGATAATATATATGTGTATACATCGATCTCTTTTAGTCCCATAACATGACGTCGTGGTTGGCCTGATGGAGACAGCTCAGTGGAGGACAGTGGAGAGAGGAGGGCCACGCCTCTCTCTTCTTCATGTCTCAGACAGGGGAGAAGGCAGAGTCTAGGGGATGTGCTCCACGTTCTGACCCCATTAGACACCTGTGGCCCTCACAGTAAGTAGAAATTGGTCCATTGAAGCCTAAAGCTGCTACCTGTTAATCCAGAGCACAAATGTTCTTGCCAATCCTCTGTATGAGATTGTGCTTTGATTTTGTTCCTCGTGTAATTACTGATGACATTGGCTCACTGAATTACTCCCCTTTCTCACTCTCCAGGGAAAGATAGAGATATATAGATAAAGAGAGGGTGATAGGTGAAGAGAAATATATATTTATAATATATATATAGAGAGAGAAAGAAAGAAAGAGAGATAGATTGATTGAAAGAAAGTTAGTGAGTGTGATCATAAGAATGATGTGATCAAAATTACCACTCAGAATTTAATGGCATCAAAATAAGAGGAGAAAGGTGTGATTACTCCTCGGTGATTTGTCCTCCCTTCCCATCAGAGAGGTTCTCAGGTCATAACGGCCAGATCACTGTAGTCTACCCGTGTTTCTATGCACATTGGGTTCCTAAGAGCGACAGATGAATTAGCCTGAGGCTTAGTCATTGCACAGACAATGTGACTCAGCAGGATGTGTGTTGACTATAAGGGGAAGAGATTGAGCCTTGATGGCACTAAACTGTCAGAAAAGTTGAGAAAAGTTAATTGGTAAGCAGTCTAGGAGAGAAACATTCACAAATGATCGTCGCCGACTGAGAAGTTAGAATCACTTTAGCCGAGCCTGAACAAATATAGAGAATTAGTTTCTTGATTGGCGTACATGCATATGTAGAGATGAAAGAAGATGAGAGAATTTCATATATATGTTCTGTAAACGGGGATCATTAGGTCAAGTTACACACTGATAGACAGATGTGAGCTATGGATTTTCTCCTGACAACCGGCACTGAGTCTCAATCTAACAATAGCCGCACTAAAATTACTAATGTCTTTTTTTTATTTATTGTTTTTATTTGATTTTAACTTCCATACTTTCAGTTCAGTGCAGATACTTGACACCATCTGGTCTGAGATGTGCTGACACATTGTTTCCACATTAAGGTCCATAAACAGTTCTGCAACAAACACCAACATAACTCAATGGGAACTGTGACAGGCCTTCAATCTGTCTCAAATTGCACAGCTTGGTTTGTCACAAAATAAACACTGTGCCATCGGTGGGGCTGGAGACTGTACTCATTAGTGTGAAAAATGAAAAAACAAACACAGGACATAAATGTACTTCATGGTACCATGTAGCTGGACACTGACGGTAATGAGATAGCAGCCTGTATCGAACCGCTCTGTCCTCTGTGCCCCTTTCCAGTCATAAGGCACACTGCCCCAAAGTCCCATGAGCCTTCACTTCTTCAGGCATCCACTGAAACAAACCTCTGTAAATTGCTTTGTTTGTGAAGCACAGTGAGGGAAATCGCCTGTGACACAGCCACAGACTGATAGCTCAAGCTCAAATGGAGCTCCACTGCATTCTCCACTGCAGTCCACAACAGTCAGTTGTTGTAAAAGTGAATCCATACACACACACCCACATGATGTAATCAAGGTCTGGACAGGAGAATGAAGAGAAGAATGTGATGATAAACTCTGTGTTCCTTACCTCATTTAGCTAGCACACGCCAAGTTGCAAAACTACCATCAACCCATCTAGGTATGTTTACAGATTATCTTATTTACACGATGTCCCACATATTCACACTCATATAATATATATCTATATTTCCATATCTTCTGATAGAATATACAAGATATTCAGTTCTGGTTCAGTCTCGTTTTAAGGCAAAGTTCCACAGATGCTTAGTAAGTACTCATGTCACCTAGTTTGTTATGTCTTTCTCTCTCTCTTCCAAAACAGGCAAGCAGTCTTCCACATTCCTTTTCATTAAAATAGACTTTGTTGTATATATAGATATACCTACTGTATTTAAAAAAACTGCAGTGGCAACTGACCGTGGTTTAACCATCAGTGGTTAGATTTGCATGGAGGTCTTTTGGTTTTTCATGCTTGCTCTGGGGGGGTGGGGGGTGGGGGGGTGGGGTGGGTGGGTGATTTAGCACTTCCAAATGAAGTTCCCGTGTTCAGACACCCCGCACTACAACCACAAAACCCTACCATGCTACACACATTCTGCTCATTTTTTCTTCTATGTTTTCTTTGTTTTCTATTCAAAGTTGATGCTCTTCCAGCTCTTAAGGTGGTGGGTGTAAAATATCTCTCAAAATAACTTAGAGTACAATATAAATAAAAACGGTTCTCTAAAAACGCATGGAGAGATCCCCCCCTCGCTCTTGAGGTCTGGGGGGAGACCAGGGCAGAGAGGGAGAGACAGTGAGGGGGGGGGGGGGGGGGGGGGGGGGGGGGGGGTACAGAGAGGTGTGACCTAGCCTGGTTTTTAGCAAGGGGGGGCCAGCCACGCTGTTATCTGCTCAGGGTGGATGTGCCAGAGCGCAGTGTGCTTGGCAGCTTATCAGACCCGGGGATCTTCCAGGGCCCAGGAGAGACGGTGACCTTCGTCCCTGGTCCGCTGCCCCCGCTGCTGGTGCTCTTGCTGGGGTGGCAGGACCGACTTTCCCCCTGGCTCCTCTCAGGCTCCCTGGTCCAGGGCTTCTCCTGGGCCAACTCTCCATGCTGTGCTGCACTGCTCTCTGGGTGGCTGCTGCTGCTCTGGGCTCCACCACTGCTCCCATTCGAGTTAATGTGTGAGGGCTTGGAGCCTTTAGGGGACTGGGTGAGCTCTCTCTTCCCACTGAGGTGGCTGCTCTCTCCGGCCTTCCTCTCCTTGGATCTCCCCCTAGAGCTCTTGGAGGGCCTGGGCTCCCCCGGCTGCTCCCCTCCCCTCCCCCCTAGCCCCCCCTCGGTGGCGGGCTGACCCTTCGGACCGCTGCTTCGGCGGGTGGACCTGCCACCCTCCTTCTGCTTGGCCCGGCTGCTCCCATTGGACGGGCCGGCCGCCCTCCTCCCCTGACTGGTCTTATCCGGATTTAGCGGCTCGGCCTTGCAGGGGCTCTGGGAGCGCTCCGCCTTGCTCTCTGGCATCGTCGGCCCCGCAGGATCCCGCTGAACCTCCAGGGGCGCCTGGTGAGCCGGGTCTGAGGATGTGGTCAGATGAGATGATGGCGATGGCATGGACAGGCTGTCAAGGGGCAGGGCTACTTCCGACAGGCTTGGGGAGGCTGTAGGGTGAGCATCCCAAGGGGAGGGGCTGTCTGCTGGGACCAATAGACACACAGTTAGAGGTGGGAGAGGACAGGGTTTTGACCAATCATCAAATGTCAAACATGTTTGACATATTCTGTTAAAAAAACACAAAAAAACACAACAAACATGCTATTCCTTGAGGTAAGGAGGTCAGGGCAGCAAATGTGAAACCAAAGCTTCACAGTTCACTTACAGCACATCACACAACTTTTCTGCGGAATAAATCTAGGCTCTCTCACTCTATCTAAAGCCCCAGACCATAAGCACCATAGGGCCAGGGAACAGAAAATCGAAAACAGGTTTAATGGAATGGATGATGTGCTAAATAAAGTGCTGCTTTATCCTGGTAGAAAACCTGTGGGTCTGCCTACTCTCCCTGGCACTGGGGCCTTCAGTAACTAACCACCGCAGCAGCTGAATCCAAGCCCTCAGTTCCCTGGAGACTACTGTGCTCACCACGCCTGTTAGCTCCCCTCTCTGCACTGCAGAGCCTCTCTTCCAGGGGTCATCATTCCTTATCAATGAAGTGGGCAGGGGGCAGAGGTCAAGCTTGCACCGCGAGGCGTCATTAAAAGAGGAGTCGGAAAGGCTCGTGTTTGGAGTTCTCACTGTAGCTGGGAGTCAGCGAGGGCACCTGGTGCTTTCTAGAACGCCGGAATTTCACACCGACTTATCCTTGCAGGCCTCAGCCTCTGCTCGGCACATTGAAGTGACACCCTGCCTCCTGTGGCCACGATGTGGCCCAATGAGATTGTGACTGTCTGTCTGTGTGTGTCTGTGCCTGTTTGTGTGTATACGTGCCTGCATGGGTGGACGTGTGTGTGTGTGTGTGTGTGTGTGTGTAAGAGCTGCCTGTGATCATCACACGCTGAGCTAATGCTTCCTGTCACCTCACATACTGCTCTGGTCTTCTAAAGGGCACCACTGCACACTGCCTGTGCTCTTTTATAAAGTGTACAGATCATGCTGCCTAGTTCCCAATGCACAACACACACAAACAAACACCACACACAAACGATATCCAGCACTCAAAAAAACATTGCTGTTGCTTTTAAAACTGATCAGCATGCACAGTGTTCAAAACGAACAGACTTCGACCACTGTTACAACATACAGAACTGTAAACACTCCCACTTTGCCAATAAACATTTATTTTCCAATAAAAAGGCAATAAAACACGGAAAACATGCATTTAACATAAGCTATTCTGGTTTACTGTACAATAACTGTTCTGGGCCAGAACACACACACATGGGGTTGATATGACAAATGATGTCGAGTGATTAAATATTTTGTCCTCTGGCTGACCGCACTCTAGTCCCTCTGGTCCTATATCACAGCTTTATATCTGTCTGGGAAGGTATTAGAGAGACTGAGAGAGTGACGGGGAAAGAAATAGCGCTAAACCCTTGTCACAACAGGCTCTGGAATAAGTGAGTGAATACAAGAGTGAGATAGAAGGATTAACAAGAGAGAAAGAGGGATAGAAAAAGAGATAGAGGGATTTCAATTTATGAAGGTGGCTGTATATTACTAAACTGTACAATCATCTGAATATTACACGGGGATGGGGGGGGGGGCTTCAGCACTGGATGTGATTCACTGCCATGGCCGTGTGTGTGTGTGTGTGTGTGTGTGTGTGTGTGCATGTATGTTTACACATTATGGTTTAATGACTGGGCTGCTATTCCCCCCCCCCCCCCTCCCCCCTCCATACTGGGCTTTCCTGAGGGACATATCTGCTGCCATGATTGATCCTCAGAGGACACTGAGGCTGAACTTGTACTGCCATGTCCCATGTAATGGATCAGTGTGTCAAAGACTTGAATAGGGCCTTCCTAAGTCTATAACTAGGCATTGCTAGTTCCAGCACCACACCGAATCACAGCACTGCACAACACCACACAACACAACACCACACCCAGCACGCGACTGGTAGAAAAACACATGCAGATCTTTCACAAACCGTGTCTTTAGAGTGGCCCATTAGGAAGAAATAGGGGGAGCCATGCTTGTCACTTTTCATGCACATGGAGAGACTGGAAGGTACCATTCCTAAAGGAGGGGAAGTGACAACCTGGTGCAGTCATTAGGGTTAAACCAGACGCCTTGAAATGGAGAGTTACACTACAGTTAGTCAAGAAACAAGAGATTTACCAGTAAAAGAGACAGTGACTTGTTAATCAGTGTATTAACTACACATACTGTATATAGTAAATAGACAAAGATAAGAAAGAAAGAAAAAAAGAGAAAATGTTCAGATTTTAAAAGCAGAGTTTTGTCAATGAATAGACTCAACAAGAGATGGACAGCAAGACACAAAGAATTAAGAAACTCAGTCAACAAGAGACATACATAGAAATGAGTGGTCCTGATATTAAGAAGTTACTGATTCCAAGTTAGACTGAGTACTGTGAGAGTTACATGAACAGTGTAAGTCTTATCCTGGGGGTTGGGGAGGGAGAGAGAGAGTCGTTTTTATTACACCCACCATATTCTGGGACCTGCCCTGTGCCCCTCTTCAGGAGCAGACGAACACGACGCCCCCCTGATTTGATGAGCTCGATGGCCCGGGCGTGAGTCATGTCTCTGGTGGTCTCTCCGTTGATCTCTATGATCTGGTCTCCCACCTAAGCAGACATTGAGGGAGGGAGGGAGGGAGGGAGGGAGGGAGGGAGGGAGGGAGGGAAGGAAGGAAGGAAGGAAGGAAGGAAGGAAGGAGGGAGGGAGGGAGGGAGGGAGGGAGGGAGGGAAAGAGGGAGGGAGGAAAAGAGAGAGAGAATGAGAGAGTGGTAAATAAGACAGAAAGAGATAGAGAGAGGGAAAGACAGAGGGAGAAGAAAATAGAGAGAGAGAGAGATTGCGAGAATAAAATTGAGAGACAAAGAGAAAAATAAACTAAAATCATAGGACGCTAAATCATAGGACGACAAATACATGTGAGGATCTCCAACCAAGAGCTACTCTGTCAGCCTAATGTGTGATGAGATCGCCAGCCTGCAAACAGATGAGCAAATTACAGAGGTGCTTGCAACTTAAAGTACAGGGCAAATTATCTTTAGGCAGGTTTGGAGATGTGCACACCCACCACATATTAAGCATAAAATTAACAAGCTTCATTTATTGTGGATGGCAATTTATTAGGATCAATACGGACCCATAATTCAAACAGGATCTATCAGCCAGTGTAAAGCTCTAATCAGCATTACCACCCATGAATTGGATGTCAGTTGTAATTAATTTTAGCCGCAAATTCGTCCCGTCATTCCAATGGAATTATGACAGACTTTGCTGTAGAGGTTTTGCCATCAAGAAAGAGACTCTCCTGAATACCAATGTCCTGCTCTGAAGCAGCCCAGAAGCCCTGAACTCAAAATGCCAGCCGGCCTAAATGTCAGTAAATTAATTTAATCTTCATACTTAACAGGACCTCACTTCCCAGGTCAGGACCCCTCTTGGACTGCATGTGTAAGGTTCAAAGGTCCTTCACTCCTCTCTTATCTACCATCAGATTTGAGACATTTAACTAAGTTTATCTAACAGTGCAAGAAAGGCCAATGTGAAGAGGAAGTTTTAGACTGTCAATGTTAAAAGGGTAATATGTGTTAATCCAACTCCAGGGCCTTCGTAGAGGTTTCCCCTCCAGCAGCACCCCTCCTCTTCAGACAGCCCCGAGCCAAGCCCAGCTGGGATGTTTAGTGAGGTGATTCCAAAGGAATCTGAGCAGTGACTTAACCACCTGAGACAGCCAGCCTGGCCCCGTTCATTCCTGTGTTGCTGTTTGATGATCCTAACTCCTTACCTCAGCCGAGCCATTCATCTGGCAGGGATCAAGGTTCACACTGCCACGTGAACACAGCTGGAGCGCGGTTCTGTCCGCTATTAGGAACAGAATTAATCACCCCTCCGGTGTTGTGACAAGGCACGAAGACAGAAAGAGAGAGAGAGAGAGAGAGAGAGAGAGAGAGAGAGAGAGAGAGAGAGAAGAGAAGGAGAAAGAGAGAGAGAGAGAGAGAGAGAGAGAGAGAAAGACGGAGAAAAAGAGAGAGAGAGAGAGAGAGAGAGAGAGAGAGAGAGAGAGAGAGAGAGAGAGAGAGAGAGAGAGAGAGAGAAGGAGAGAAGGAGAAAGAGAGAGGCGGAAAGAAAGAGAAAGGGGTGCATTTCCATCCCTCATCCCCAGTTGGCTAACCTCAGGAACCAGGCTGCCGAGCAGCGTTTACCTCACCGTAGTGGCAGGAGAGCTACGGCTCCCCTAGGGCATTTCAAACATATTATCTGTGATAGGTTCATTCCAGATAAGAAATGTACAGCAGGACTATGCTATCCGCCAACAATGGAAAGATTTGGGGGGGAAAGGGGAAACAGAAGCCAGGAAGGGAGGGAGAGAAAGGGATAGAGAGAGAGAGAGGGATATAGAGAGGCAGAGGGAAAGAGAGAGAGAGAGGGGTTTGACAGTATGGAGATATACTAGATACGTCAGAAGATATGGAGAGGCGCTGCGACAGCCCGGACCTTTAATCAACTTCTCGGTATTGGTGAGGCTAAGTGAGATCTCCATATTTTTTGCCGGCAATAAGTGCAATAAAGTGTTCAGAGCGTGACAGAATGAAAGGATTGCCAGTGGAAGAAGAAGAAAGTGTGGAAGGAGGGAGAATGGAAAGCATGCCATCCTAAATTTGTAGAGTAATACATTTTAACCTAACTTCGGAAAAGGTCTCATTTCCACAGACCATGACAGCTGGATTTATCTCTGCAGAGAGCAGTAAAGACAGTACTATTCCTACCAAACATAAAGAAGCATGGCTAGTTCCAGCAGACCTGCTCCATCTGAACACTGAAAGGAGTCTCATGTATTTTTGATAACTAAGTTGAGAGGGGTTTCTGCGGCAACTCATCAGGAATCATAACAACATAGATCCTACACACACTCAGGGGACATCCCTCTCTCAATCATTTAACGTGAGGCAGATTAGTCTCATACAGGACTTAAAATTATAATTGCAATCTGAGATAATCATCTGACTATTACAGTGAGAATCCCCAAATGATCTCAATGAGTTTGGGAGCTATCTGAGTGCACTGAGAAAAAGGGAAAGATCACAAACAGGATGTGACATCATCAGACCTACCCTCATTCGCCCGTTGCGGATGGCAGGACCATCTTCTGCCAATCGCAGGACAAAAAGGTCCATCTTGTACTCCCGCCCCCCACGGATGCTGAAGCCAAAGCCCTTCATGCTCTTCTCCAGCTCCACAGTGAAAAAGTCAAAGTCCTGATGCAGTCACACAACAAGGAATACAAAACCATGGGGAGGCTAAACATGTTAGCAGCCATAAGATCATTGGTGGTCATACAAAAACTTACAACAGTTCCAAGCAAGAGATATTCATCAAAAAATGGCTGTACCTCTGCCACTGACCCAGAGACATGAACTATAGCCTTCATTTGGAGAACACAAACATGTACAACTTAGTATATGGGATCATCCCCAATCCTGGGTTAGTATTTAGTAGGAATGGGATGTACCTGTAGTTGTATCTGTGGCTGTCTGTAGTCAGGCATGGGAAACTGCCTGGGGTCTGTGGACAGCTGTCTGTAGTCCATCAGAGGGGGGTGTCTGTAGTCCAGGGTGGGCGGCTGGCGGTAGTCTGCCACCGGTGGGTGTCTGTAATCCACCGGAGGCTGTCGGTAGTCGGTAAACGGAGGTTGCCGTATGTCTGGTTTCACATCCTGTCTGGCTTTGACCTCTGACCTGTAACTGTCAAACCAGTTAGAGTGAAGACAGTAGTCTGGGGGAAACAGTCCAGCTTTCCCACTAAGTTGTCAGGGTTTCACATGGAAACATCCCCTGAGAGGAGGGAGGGGGGTTCAGGGGACGGTGAAGGTGACCCTATATAAAAGGCTGATCAGTGCCAATCTCGCTCGCCTGTCATTAATAGATGGGTTGTTCCAGTCTCACTGCCTTTGTACAGGGTCCCAGTAGTAGATAAAACATTCGATTTTCTCGCCACATGAAATGTTGATGGAAAACAAGTCCTTCAAAGAGTGTCAATTCATACAGCATGACTGAGTACTAAGATATTTAGAAATTTTGTAAAGCAGGAAAAAAGGCAAATGACACCGCACATTTTGGGGCCCCTGCGGAGCTCACTAAAATATTAATTCTACGTCTATAAAGAAGCTATTTACTTAAATTATTCAGCGGCCCATAAGAGTAAAGTGATGTTATACAACAACCAATGAAGACACAGCTAGGGGAGAGGGAGAAAGAAGAAACTGCATAGAAGGAGTAAGAGAGTCAGAGGAGGAGGAAGAGGTAGAGATAGACAGAGAAAGACAGAAAGAAAGAGAGATACTGGAGAGAAAGATAAAAGTGGCAGAGAAAGAGAGAGACGGAGCGAGAGCTAGAGAAAGGAAAAGCAAATAGGGAATCAGAGAGACAATGACTCACTCTCACCTGTAATCTCAGAGGAACAGTGCTCTGGCCCTGAGATAGAGAGCTAGTCTATAAAAAGACTTCACGGTATCAGAGACTGCCAGACAAACTAAGCTCTGAAGTTAACAGACAGACCCATACATAAAGCTGCCTACATCTGGATAAACTACAAACATTACTCATCATCTGCCAACTTTTTCATGAAACTAAACTTTGGGATGCAAAGCATATTAGTAAATTGCAAATCATACAAATGTCGTACAAAGAGGAGACTCGATATTCTTTACCTGCTGTCGTGGGTGTAGATTTGGGGTGGGGGAGCCACCGGCTGGGTGCTGGCAGGGCTCTGGTGGGTCATGGGGCTGGGCTGGGTGACCATGGGGCTGGGCTGGGTGACTATGGGGCTGGGCTGGCTGGCTGGCTGGCTGGCCTCGGTCACAGCAGGGCTGGGCTGGAAGGCTCCGGGGCTGGGCTGGGTCTGGGGGCTATGCTGCTGGGTCAAGGGGCTCTGCTTCTCTGAGTTGGGGGCCGAGGGATGGCTACTCACGTCTGAGACACACAGAGAGGTACAGGAAGTCACACACAGAGAGGAGTGTTACATTCAAACACGCACACATAAACACAAACACACACACACACACCTATACAAACCATGGTAAAAACTAGACTAGAAAACACTTGCTCCCTCAAAGTATTGTACAAGCACTCCCTGTAGCAAGAACACACACAGCGATCAAAATGCCATTACATAAGTAACCTGGCAGCTACAAACATTAGACGCCAGATCTCCATAGCCTGATCAGACATGGTCCTCTCAAATACACGTCCAGCACTAGTTAATGGAAATGTACCCTCATAAGAGAACATACCTCCTAATCCTCCCTCTCCCCCCAACAGCATGTGTGTGACACCCTCACAACCTGGTCCGAATCTCTACGATCTCTGTTCATCTGAGACTCAGTCGTGGCTGATCTCCACAGCTCTGCTGGTGTCGGCGTGTTCCCGTCTCACCTTCCTGTGGGATGATCTTCAGAGTGACGCTGAGGCCCGCGTCCTTGATCAGCTTGACGATGTCGGCGTGCGGCATGTTGACGATGGACTGGCTGTTGACGGCCAGGATGCGGTCGCCCACCTTCAGCTTGGCGCAGCGGTCCGCCGGACTGCCCTCGATGATGCGTCCGATCTTGTGTGGCACGGCTGGGAGTTCGACGCAGACACACACACACACACACACAGGTTACCGTGTGTCTGAGATCGGACAGAGCTGACTGGCTGCTCTTCCTTTTCCTTTCGATTCCCCTCTCCCCATCCCTCTCGCTCTCCCTGCCCGTCCTGGGTAAGGGGGGGAGCTTTTTGCAGGAGCATGAGAGAGTCAAAGGCACGCCACAGACCTCCTAACATCTGACTGACTAACATAAGAGCCCATTCATAATTGAGATATAGTAGTGTTAAGGAGAGAGAGACGATCCATTTTTCATTAAGTCCTGACCTCTTCCTCCGGCCAATCCTAGACAAATTGGTCTCTCTTATCCCCACTTACAGCTATTAAAAGGAAGCACTTCACGCGTGACCCAAGAGGATTCACGCCTGCCCCTTTCCTACTGTGCAACATGAGAATAAGGAAGAGTCCCACGATAACCTCGACAACCTCCCCGAAACGAAAAGCAGGAAAGGGGGAGAGGGGAAGCCGGCAGGTGCTGAGGGATGGATGGATAAAGGGAGAAGAGGGGGGGAAGCACTCACCGACAGCGGACGGAGCCTCGGGCCTGTTGAGCGAGCTGATGATCACAAATCCGAATCCCTCGCTCTCCTTGCGGTGGATGATGACATCACTGGGCTGCGTGTTGGGCGCCGTGCCGCCCTCCGAGGGGGCGTTCCCGGTGCTGGCGTTGGGAGGGGCAAGGCCAGCGTTGTTGGGGTAAGTCCCCGAGGTGAAGTCGCTGCGAGGGGAGCTGTGCTGGGTGGAGATGGAGCCGGGGCTGCGGCCGTTCTCTGGACAGCTCTCACCTGCAGGGGGCGACGGAGAGATGAGGAGGCTCCACTGCAGCACAACTCTTATCAATGGACAAAGACTGGCCCTGTCTTCCTGGAAGGACGAGGGTATCTCAATGCTATTCCACTGCTGAGTTCCCATGGGCAAGTGGCTGACAATCACAGATACAAAGAAGTCATGACGCAAAACCCGTAGCAGTTGAAAGGCGACATTGCGGTCGGGTCGAAAACACAGCCTTACGCCGAGACTAAGTGCTCGAGTTAGTGTTAGTGATAATAAAAAAGAATCAACCCAAACAAAGATGTACGTTACGGGTTAGAGAGAACAAACGTGTCATTTTACTGCTTAACTTGTCTCTGTGTGTGATCAAGGTTAAAAGCCGACAAGGAGAGCGGGAGAGAGAGAGAGAGGGAGAGACGGAGGAGAGAAAGGGAGGAAGGCAAAGTCTGACACCTCACAAAGTCTTCCCAGGAATCAAACGCCGCGGATAAAAGGCGGGGGCCACAGACGATGGGATGAGTCAGACAGCGCCCGCCTTTCATGCCAGGATGAGGCGGGAAGGCGGGAGGGAGGGAAGGAGGGAGGCAGGGAGAAGAGATGGAGGGAAGATAGGGGGGATAAGGAGAGCGAGGAGAGATAGAGGTAGGATAGGAGGAAGGGAGTGAGTGAGGGGGCGAGGAGGGATGAGGGGAGGGATGGAGGAGAGGCGGGATGATGGGAGGGAGAAGAGATAGAGGAGGGGAGAGATGGAGGAGAGGAGGGACGATGGGAAGAAAGAAGGGTATCGAGGTAGGGAGAAGAGGAGGGATGATGTGAGGGAAGAGAAGCACTTTGGGGGCTCTGCTCCTCTTCCCAGACTCAAAGGCAGAAGGCCACAAGCTGGGATGAGGGGCCTGATAGAGAAGTGTGTCTGTGTGGAAAGTGTTTGTGCGTATTGTACGAGTGTGGTGTGTATGTGTGTGTAGTATGTGTGTGTAGTATGTGCGTGCTACATCACTCAGAACAAGTACGAATCCTTCAGTCGTCAAACCACAGGACAGTCACACAGACTACAAGCAGACAGAGGCAAGAGAGAGGAGAGAGCACAAAGGATGGATATAGAAAATAGGCTAATGAGAAAATAAGGGGAACTTGGAGCGGAAAAAAGATAACAGTGCACTACTCAATATCCCTACATATTCAACTCTCTCGGTACCAGAGAATGCTAGATGACTGACTAACTGACATGCACACACGCATATACACATACACACAGACAGACTTACCTGGCGCCTGTAGTCTCCTCCGGATGGTGAGGTTGACCTGGCCGTTGCGGGCTGCTCCGTGCATCATGTCGATGACGTAGCGATGCGGCTTCCCCACCACGGGGATCCCGTCGACGAAGATCAGCTCGTCTCCCGGCCGCAGGCGCCCGTCACGGTCCGCTGGACTCTTCTCGATGATCGCCCCAATCAGGATCTGAAAGCCAGAGGGGTCAAAGGTCAACAGGGTTGAGAGGTCCAAACCCTGGATTGGGTGTTGGATGCTGTGTATTAGGGTGCCATATAAACATGTGAGAGAGTTATTATTCGGTTAATATACAAAAGGACTTCATGCGGGTTATGTGTGTGTGCTGAACACTGGTGGTTGTTAATAGTATTTGCTTCCTCTGCAGACAGTGGCCAACACAGATCTGCCAGGGATGTCATTCTCTCAGTCAGGCAAGGTAAGAGGGGGGTTAGGTGTGGGTGTAGTGGGTTAGAGAAGTAGAAATGACAGGGTTCCACGCCCATCCCATACGAGCCTTCTCACGCGTGTCCAGACTCACAGGCTGCCCTGCCTCATCCCCCCCCAGGATACGGAAGCCAAAACCGGACTTCTGCCTGCGCAGGTGGACCTCCACCTCCTGGTACTCAGCACCTGGGGGGGGGGGGGGGGGCATGACACACACACACATTACTCTTACACGATGCACTCTCTGCTGTTTTCTGCTCTGTTTCCTTCTGTTGAGTTTCTGTTCTTCAATGCTATGCTCAAAAGTTCAATCCATGAAAGGTTGTCCTGGGGAGGCTGTGCTTACCTGGGGCGTCCCCTGGGAAGGGAGTCCGTGGTTGGCCAGGTTCTGGATAGGGGGAAGGGATTGAGGAAACACCCTTAAACAATAATAATAGTAAACCTAGCACACACACACACCTCCACGTGCCTAAGCACACACACACACACACACACATACCTTCACGTGCATAAGCACACACACAGAAACACACATACTTACAGTAAAGACTGTGTCAGGATTGTGAGCTAGATAAAACCCTCGCCTCAGCAGTACGTCTAAGCGGAGTTCTCACATCATCCATTATCAGGGCCAGAAGTGCTTACCGGGTGTAATAGACCCATCTTTTTATTTACAGTACGCAGGGGGTAACAGACACTCATCTGCTATCAAAGAGGTTCACTGATTCACTGAAAACCCATGATTTGTAGCATAGTGATAATCATTAGCCAGTAAAACCTTTCCTATTAAAGGTTTAAATGGACTGGAACAGTGTCTGTATAGTAAATGAGGACTAGGTTTTATTTGGAGCTTCTGTAACCACTGTGAGGAGTGTCCCTTGGGCCTCAGAGATAATAGAAAATAAAACACAAAACGTTACATGCAGTACAGGATGGCTGACACTTGTTTTTTTTTACCACAGAACCCATACAGCCTTTCAGTTAATTTTTGGATTTGATTAATTATGTAGAAGAAATTCCTCAAACTATGTTGGTTCTTCATCCAGCTTTCTCACATGCAATGAATCTTGGAGGTTTTTATCAGTTTAACCGGGTGACTATTCAATCTGAGCTACATCCTATATCTGCGCTGAGAAGGTTCCGGAGACTGTTCATCAAGGTCACCACCCGACCAAAACAAAGTGGGTAGAGTCAAACATAGCCTTCCTCACAGTGTGTACCTCTCCTGAACCCAGGAACCCTGAGTGGTCTGGTTGAGGTGGACGATTAGCCGCTGAACGAGGGTATGGTGTCAACATGAAATGCTACACTGAACACTGAGATCCAGAGAGAGAGAGAGAGAGAGAGAGAGAGAGAGAGAGAGAGAGAGAGAGAGAGAGAGAGAGAGAGAGAGAGAGAGAGAGAGAGAGAGAGAGAGAGAGAGAGAGAGAGAGAGAGAGAGAGAGAGAGAGAGAGAGAGAGAGAGAGAGAGGAGCTATAGAAAGAGGAAAAGCGAGTGAGGGAGAAGGAGAAAGACAATGAAAGGGAAAGAGAATCAGTGTGAGAGATAGAGTAAGACAGAGAGAGAGGGAGAAAGGAAGAGAGGGAGAGAGTGAAGGAAAAGGAAGATAGAGAGGGAGGGAGGGAGAAAAAGTAGGAGAAGAGAGAGAGAGATGAAGAGAGATCGAGGCTTTGATAGGGATCTTTCCTGACAGCCCTGTCCTCTTTGATAAAGGTTGCCTTACATAAGTGCAGTGCACACATCTCCTAACCTCCTGTGTGAGTTTTCAGTATACACCAGGCCCGCTGACAGAGACCCTACCAGAGCCAGGCAGAGCAAGGACCGTCAGCCTGTAAACCAGCTACACCACCTCCATGTCAAGCCCAAACCATCTCCCCCCTAGCAGGGACTACTGTAGCAGTGACACTGTCACGCTGAGTTAACGACACATCATGAGTCATACATCACCTCCGACACTCAACAAGCTGTCTGAAGGTATACTCACACACCTGCTCGAGGACCACATGACCTTCGGTAATAAACCTGAGTACATAGTATTTTGGATCAGCCAAACCTTTCAGTTCCAAAGGCCCAGATTTAGCTACTCAAACTCAAGGTAAATGTTTCAGTACAGTACTGTATAGCAGGATGCGTCTCGGTCCAAGAAACTGTTAACATGTCTGGACACGTCCATATATCAGAGTGCAAGTGCCACAGTTGTCACACAGGCCATGATACAATAGCACCAACACATTCCAACTGCCTCTGAGGCAGATATCCTACAATAACTGAGATATTTATGAATTGATTCTACATTTCTCATGACTACAATTATGAGGAGTGTCAGCTGGCGCGACATCACCAGCGAGCAGAGTTCCCTTCAGCCACTCCAGAACCTCTTCTCAGCTAGGAGATTGGGCCCCCATTCAAACATGTTGACACAGATTTATCTGTGATATCCTCTTAAACCATCCTCATACAAGATAATATTCTGATAAACAGATGGAAGCACAAACGTAATCAGCTGTTCTGCAGCGCGGCCCACAACATCTCCTAGGATGTTGAACACAGCGGAGAGTAGCAATTGTGATTGTGGCTTTTTGAGGCTTGTTGTGATTTAGGAGAAGTGTTTCTATGTAGAACAGATTTAGATGGTGTGTATGGTGGTGGGAGGACTGTGCGTGCATGCTTTCTTGTGTGCGCAGGTGTGTCTTTGGTGTGTGTTTGTATCTTCATCGCTGCACCTGTGTAGAGGAAACACACCTTTTGTCCCCCAGACACCCAGCAGGGGAAACAGTCGTGTTGCGGCACAGTACTTACGCCTACTCTCATAGATTGCCCTGGACTTCTCATAGAGGTCATAGGGGTCGGGCTTAGGCAGGCCGAAGGCCTCGGCTGAGTCTGGCACTGAGGCCCTGTGCAGGTGGTGGTTTGGGAAGGGGGCGCTGAGGGGGACAACAGGGGCAGACAGGCTGGTCTGGGGACTGCCCTGGCCCTGTTGGATGTCCCACTGCTCCAGCACCTGCAAACACATCATCATGGTTCAGTCACCGTCACCCTGCCCTGCCCTCCCCAGCCCTGGTCCGCCCAGCCCTAACCTACCCCGCCCTGCCCCAGCATACCCTACCCTACCCTATCCTCCTACTCCCCAATGAAGAAAGAGGACACTGGAGGGGGCGGTATCTCCGTGCTGATACCGTAGCGCTGGAGAGTACCCACAGGAGAGAGGGGACAGGGGTTAGGGAGTTATTAGAGGCCACAGCACTTGCCATCTCTTGTTGGCCTGATATGAGTGCACTGTGCAGCAAAACCAGAACGCCAGCTTAATTAAAAACAAAAACAAAGATGAAGGAGAGAGAAATAAAGAAGAAAACTGAAAGCAAGATGCCAGGGCTTATTAGAGCAGGTCTGAGCAGCGGAGCGTACCAATTATGCAACACAAGCACAACACCTCTGGGCTTCTGCAGGGTGAGGTGGAGGGAGAGAGGGAGGATGGGAGGGAGGGATGGATGGAAGGAGGGTAAGGGAGGGATGGAAAGAGGAGGGGGAGGGAGGATTGGGGGGAGAGAGATAGATGGATGGAGGGAGGACAGATGGAAGGAGAAGGGATGGGATGCAGGGAGGGATGGAGGTAGATGGATGAATGGATGGATGGATGGGAGAGAGGGGGAGGGTTTGAGGAAACAGATTTGAGATGTCAGTGTGTCTCAGCCATTGGCCCCGGGCTTCTCTGGCAGGAACTTTAGTGGCTGCTTGAGGGACATGGCCAGAGGAAGACCTCAATCACACAACACTCAGAGCTCTCCTCCAGTCTTTCAGATGAGCCTGAGTGTTCTAAGAATAGAGGAGAGTTTCTCTCTCTCTGTGTGTGTGTGAGCCTGTGTGTGTGTTTAATTTTTTTGAGGGGTTCTTGACAAAACACAGTCTTGTCCTCAGTGACATTGTGAAAGAGCCAAACTAGCGTCAAAAGAGACTGAATTACACTGAGACCACAAGCCACTAGCTCCTTTAGTTAATTCATTTACTCTTGTATACAAGCCGTGGACTCATCTGGGTCGGCATCAAATCTAACAATTCATAAAGCATCCTTCTGTCAGTGTTTTTGAGAATTGGAGAAGGGCCACAGGCAGTTTGGAAGACACCAGAGCTTTCTCGCTAAGTCAAAATGTCAGCCTTCGTGCACAGCCGATGAGAGTGTTGTCTGGCTCAGACCACAGTGTTGAGCTGACAGAGAAGATGGCCCTCTGAAGAGTCGGGACGAGTGGCAGTGTAAATGACACGGCCATTAGAGCAGCTGCTCTCCACCCCCCACCTGGACAGCTGAACCCTCGGAAATCAAGAAGGCCTTCAAGAGATGCCCCGTGTATGTTTAGTTTAAGCGACTGGGCAGATGTTTCCCCAGAGAGGCAATACAGACGGAAGGGAGGTCATGTATTAAAGTCTGCCCTCTGCCTCTTTTTTGCCCCTTGCCAAATCTGCTGCCGATCTGAGAAAATGTCTGGCCATGAAGTTTGATTGATGGAGACCTGGCTAACTGTAGGACCAAACTAAAGCACTGTCATACACTATTCCTTCTCTAACTATTTCTCCCTCTCCTTTTCGCTCTCTCTCATTTCGCCCGATTGCTGCCAAGCCCCAGGGTTCAGTGAAGGTTTAATGAGGTGTCATTACTTTCAGGAACAACTCCATTGCTGCAAAAATGAAACATATTTGAATGGAAGAGAGTTGGAAATTGTAGTGATTACACAGTAAGTTGACAGACATTTTATGAGGCCTTAGTTGACTGAGTTCATATCAGTAGAGACATTTTTGACTTTTGAGAGAAAGAGAGAGAGAGAACGAGACTGTGGGTGAGAGAAGGAGAGAGAGAGAGAGAGAGAGAGAGAGAGAGAGAGAGAGAGAGAGAGAGAGAGAGAGAGAGAGAGAAAGAGGGAGGCTTCAACAGCCATGTTGCTGACTATTCTCTGGAAGGGCAAAGTCCCCATTAATTTGCTAGACTGTGATATCCTGCAGCTAGGGAACAGGGAGGATGAACAATGAAGGACATCCGTGAGAGAGAGGAAAGAGTTACTGGGGACTGAGACCCCACAGAGGCCGTGTCCTGTCAGAGCTTGAGGGAGTGTGTTATAATCTGGCTCTGAAAGAATAAGGATGAGATGATTTTTGCTGGTGGTCCGAGGGGGCCGAAAGATGCATTGGCATGGAATAAGAGTCAGACATCAGACACCCAGTCACACACATACACACACACACACATACATACATACACACACACACATTATGCACACTCGCAAACACACACTCACCCAGGTGGATAGTGTTTACTAAATCTTGTGAGTAAGTGGGTTCTGTGTGCTCGTATGAGACCTCTGTGTGACTAGAGACCACCTCCCCAACATCTCAACCTCTCCTTCAGGGACTTTGCCTTTAGGGGCGATAACCCCCTCCACAGACTAGAAGACATCTTTCTGACAGGCTTGCCATTGGAAGCGCATTCAAGGGAAAACTAAAATGTCGGTTATTAAGAGAAGCAGCATTGAGGTAAAGGAAAGGATGAATTAATGAGTTGTTATTTCTTAGTATGTCTAGCAAAAACTCTTCTCTCACTCCCTCTCCAGTGACTAGTTATCAAATATGGAGGAGCTGAGAGAAGGATGGTGCCATTCCATTGGTCATAGATCTAGGATTACTAGAACCGCATTGGTTAAGCGCAGTTATGCTGCCGTTCTTGAAGACAACTGTAAACTGTCACTGACAGTCTGTTGGATGGAGGTCAGTCTGGTTTGCGGTAAGACGGCTCTAGTAATTCTTCATCTACGAGTGGGAAGCTTGACCATTTCCTGATCATGTGACTGAGAAGAATGGGTCAAAAGTCGATGTTGGGTTAAAAATGCAACATAATTGTCATGGCACAAAACATGACCCTCATAGTTAATGGAGGAGAGGGAGGGAAGGGAGGTTAAGGGGAGTAGAGCAGTCAATCTTGCACGCTGGAACAGCAGTTGAGCAAGTTTTACAATAATAAAACAAGAATTATAATCATACAGAGAAGCTCGGACACATACGCACACTGCAGCCACTGGCAACTAAATGAGGTGTTAGATTAAGATGGTTAAAGAAAACCAGAGAGGGGAGAGCTGAGGTTTAGAACGACTGCATGTTACCTGTTTAGGGGTCTTCCAGGGAGAATAGTGACCTGCAATGGTGAGAAAACAACAAAGGTTTAGGCCCAGAGAGCTGCTGCAGCCCGTAGTGCAGAAATGAGATGTTTACAAGAATTTTCCGGAGCTGAGTCATGAGGGGAAGGTAGACGGGGAAAGCCGAGGGTAGAAGCAGAGAGAAGACTACAACTTAGTGTGTAGTTGGAGGGTAAACGCAGAGAAGGGAAGAACATGACATCTCAAAAGTTCAAATTGAGGACAGCTTGTGTAGTGCTAGTTCATCGTAGATTGGCAAGACTACAATGAAGCGGGGTCCTGGACACAAACAGGTAAAAACAGGTAAATATTTTGGTCCAACAGTATTATGTTACCTACAGAGGTGAAACGTTTAAGACATTCTCTCCAGTGTATTGGATATATTAGTTTTGGTCTGTACTTGCCGATGTACTCCAGTACTCAGGGGTGCGGTATAAATGAATGGTGGGTTCTCAGCGGTTTGATGGTAGGACTGTACACCCACACACCCCTGGGATATGTATCCATTTCTACAGTAAATATTTCAAACACTTTTTACACTGTATCAAACTAGCAACACCCACTATGGCAAGACCAGAGGCACTTCTTGAATCTGCAGAGCGTGTGTGTGTGTGCCTGTGTGTGTGTGTGTGTATGATGATTTGGCCTGTGGGTATCTTTAGTGTATCGTCTGTGTGAGAGAACAGATCCTGTGTGTTTTTCTCCAGGACTACAATGGTAGGGAGGCGTTTCCGGTTAGAACGTGTCTCAGAAAGCCTTTCTCTAAATGCTATCCAGTCTACAATGGGGTATGCATTCCCCTGTACCCTTTTTCAAATCCTTGATCACCATTTTATGACCTTTCAAAAAAAGACCAAATAACACATTTTACTGAAGCTGCATCATTCCCCTCCAGTGGCATTCTACCAGCACAGCATCATGGGATGAGTAGTCAAACATACTGCCAGAGTGAAAAGCAAAGCAGACAAATATCTATGTGTCTGACATGAAAAGCACACACCATCGTACCCTTCACCCAAACTATTTACATAATGCGTCACACACAAACACAAACCACATCCTGTGTCCTCCTGATGCAATTCAGGCTCTTCCTGTCTTTCAACTGTTGACATGGACAACCCCCTGGAACAATGACTGTATGCAAATTGCTGGGATTGAATGGACGGGTGGCTGCACATGTTAAGTGTGCCAGGGTTTTCAGCTCTGTATGGCAATCACAAAGTAATTGCGGCCTCCATTGCACATGGTAAAAGAAAGAAATCGGAAAAAAAACTAAATGGAACAAAAACCAAGGTAGAGACCAGTAGGAGACAGAATGTTTTTAAATGATTCAATCTTTTTTGGTGAGTCATCACCCAAAGTGAGCCTTTTTCCTAGAAGCCTAGCTCATGGAACAGAAGGTGTTTTAAAGACGAGGAAATAACGACAGCTTGTCACCCTTATCAGCCTTGGACTTCCTAATGAATCCATGTGGCTGTTCCATCAGTGGTGCACAAAAGAATGAGATGATAGAATATAGATGATACAGGTTCACACACTCAAACGAGAGAAGAAAAGAGAGAGAGAAAGAACAGCCTTCTGGTCAAAACATTCTACAAAGATCCATGAGCGCTTTTTCTGCTGAAAACCAACCAGGCCTAAATGAAAGAGAGACCCATATGTCCAAATGGAATACAGTTTTAGCATATACATATTGTTACAGTAGAGCAACAATAGGGCAACAATGTGCACTACTGACAGAGGTAACGCTGGAGCTAAATCCTTCTAGAGAAGGAGGGCAAAGACAGAGAGAAAGAGATAGTGAGAGAGAGAGACAGAGAAAGGGAGAGATAAGGAGAAAAAGAGCGGTGAGACCAAGGACAGGCTATTCTCACAGTCTCTCTGTCTTGTTACTGGAACCGGTGGGTAGAAGAGTGTGGAGCTGTCCATTGTACTGAAAGTTCTATCCTATACTGAAGCTTACATGTTTCCAGCACCAGTGAGTTCAGCTACACATAATGTACTTCTGAGACCAAGCCTGGTTCACTGAGTATCTAGGTCACCCACAGCCATCATACACAGTATACATGACAGCTTATAACACTGATAATGAGGCCAGATAATGACACCTGTGACCAGATCTGCCACTGAAGCAACCTGGCTAACGTCGTGTAATGTAATACAAACCCCAGAAGGTCTGTGTTTGTCAGGGTCGTGTCACAACCACTTTTGTAACATATCCACAAGATTGAAAGAATATAGACTTTTTTTCCTATTAAATTTGTAATATTACATTATTTTTCTTCTTATCCCTTAAGTTCCCTTCCTGAACAGAGGTGTCCATGTGATTGGCTCCTTCAAGACAGGAAGTGAGGGACATCGCATGGGGTTCTGGTTCTACAGGCAGTCAATTATAGTGTTCTGAATCCTCTGACTGGGCTGTGGTTCCCATGGCAACCCCTGCTTTTGAAAGCTTTTGGCCTGGTCCTAATGCATCTCAGCAAGGTGGGGACCATGGATATTACTCCTGGAGGGTTGTACTGCATGTAGTATGTATAACAAGTTGACTTTAAACTAATGGAAATGTAGTGAATGAGTGTGGTATCTGGGCTGGGAGTGATGTCAATTCTCTATATACATTAAGCCAGAGCATCTGGAAAAGTGCAGTTTAATTCCATCTATTATCATTACTCCCTAATGACTCTTCGAGCTGCCACTGTGACACTCTTTGTGTGACTGATTCAGACTACACAGTATGTAGACATCCTGTAATGAAAGACACAAACTCAATTTAATACAAGTCTACATACACACATTCCCAAGCATATACACACACACACACACACACAGCCTGCGCTCTGCCTAAGAGCACTATAATATCACACCACCAGCCTAACTGCCGGCCATTTCATTATTGAAATGGGATTTGGATAACACAATGATTTAATGGAGGTGCTCACATCTTCCATCTCTTGAACACGCAGCCCTGATGACAGGAGGCTGATTTGTACAACATCAAGTACATGAAAAGTGATTACAATGGCTACTGATTCCATGTCCTTCTCGTGTGAGACCTTAGCATCCCAGCAGGTCTCCATGCTGAGGGGCAGTCGTTCGCCGCAGGGGGTCTGTGGCACGATAAGGCAGCGTCACAGCAAAACAACACCGATTCATCCGTGCTGTCTGAACCGACAAGGTCTCCCATCGTCCGTGTTAAAAGGGTGAGGGTCAATGTGCTAATCTAGGTTCACTGTCTCCAGTCGTCTCTCCCTCCATCCAGCGCTCACACCCCCCCTGTGGCCCTCTGGCCTCATTTAACCATTTCCTCTCCTGCTGTTGGGGACACGACCTGTCTGTTTACCCACAAGCCCCCTGGCTGTCTCTCCAAGTCTAAACTGATTGGCTATCGATCCCTGGAGGTTGCCGCAGACCTGGTGCTGGCTTGGCTGGGGCCCTCTCGGCGCATGCTGGGTAAAGAGCTGTGAACGTGGCTGTCGGCTCAGTGCTCCGCTTGGCAGACTGCCTGATTCAGCTCCTCTCTTACTTCGAGCCAATGAATCACTGTCTGAGCTGGCCCCAGTGCGGTACACTTCCTGGGCTGCTGTGGCGGGGTCCATTGATTCGAACACCTTTCCTTTCTCTTTTTCTCTGCTGGGTAGAGATAGTCATCATTGGTGGGGTCTTAAAAAAAGTCCACTTCTTGAAGACTATTAAGAGGACTCAGGACAGAGTTTGCTGACTCAACTGTAATGAGCAGAGTACGAGATAGAGATTTATCTACAGCCAGCTATCTGTCTTTGTTGTATATGTGTGCACATGTGTATGTTTTATGCAGTTTGTATATGCAAGTATGCACAGGAAGCCTCCAGTAAGCATCAGGATGAAGCTGTGTGAGCAAGCTGCACGCTACGCTGGCTCCCGCTAAATGGTATATCTCTAGGTGAAACCGAGCTGAAATCCTTCGACGCTAATTAGGCACTGCTGGTCTGGCTATGGAGGTGGCGACATGATGCAGGAAGCTAATGGTGTAGATAGCCTCTAATGAGGATGTCTGCTGCGAAAACGTGCTAATTATCAGTGATGGGAGGCCGAGCACACCGTTTGTTTGGCATAACAGTCTAGGAGTCAGTCGCGTGTCTCAGGGCTGGCTAAATATCATAACTTTATTAGGAGTGTGGTGGTTTCTAAGTGATGGTGGGTAATTGACTGGATGTTCTGATGCTAAGTGGCTCCAT
Organism: Hypomesus transpacificus; assembly: GCF_021917145.1. Classification (NCBI taxonomy): domain Eukaryota; kingdom Metazoa; phylum Chordata; class Actinopteri; order Osmeriformes; family Osmeridae; genus Hypomesus; species Hypomesus transpacificus. The sequence continues at coordinate 869,186 of NC_061066.1, forward strand.
CTTTGGTCCATGGAGAGGAGTTTAATTCTGTGCCACCCCCCTCTCTGATACACAATGCGCTGGCTGGCTGTGTATACAGTCAGAGATACATGGAGAAAGACTGGCACACACATGGGGGCACACACAGGGGCACACACAAGGGCACACACACACACAGGAGCACACACACGTAGCCAACACACACACACATATATTCACGCCATTAAAAGATGTATGTTACCGCAAACCATTGAACGGATTCCTTTTGAAATCATTCAGACAGCACCGCGTTTAAAAACAGACACTGAATTGCAACACTCGACACAAGACACGCAACTTCCATGGAAACTCTCATCACCGTGGAGCGGGCAACCGGTGCCATGACAACCGGGAAGCGGGAGGGAGAACAAAAGCGCGTGTGGATGCTGGATGGTGAAAGAGGAGCGGCAGAAAATCATGAACTCACCACAATCTGTTTCCATCAGCACACTCGTGCTGTCCATCACAATGGCTCTTAGTGAGGCTGCTCCCTCAACCTGACCGACGCCTCCGGCCAGCGCTGACACTCTGCGCGCGGCCTCGCCCGTCATTTACAATGTCCTCCTCCGGTCAGGGGGGAGACGTTACCACGGCAACGCCGGGGGTTTTAAGACAACCGGGGCTGCGCTGCGAGGGGGTCCTGATGGGTGAGTGGGTGTCCGGGAGGGATGTAAATGCGTGAGTCGAGCCTTTGTAAGGTTGCTTTCATGCAGCGGTGCTGCGAAAAGAAGCCTTCTTTCTGATACCGCCGTCGATTCCAGCAGCATTTGGCTCTGATGTATCCAAGCACGGGGACAGTACCGTTATTTAACTGTACTGATGGTGGTCAGTGATGGATCAGTTATTTAACTGGTCTGCGAGAGCTTCACTGGTGACAAAGCAGGGGGTGTTATTGCGCTACGTGACCAGTAGATGGCCATGGAGGGAGTGCTTGGTGAAGGGGCTGTGAGGTGGTAGACCGGAGGCGTCTGTCTGGAGAGCTCTGATGCTTATTAGAGGAGACGCGTGGCAGCGCTACCCACACCACCATCTGGGCGCCATCGTCCCCGAGACGCTGGTGCACGCTAACACGCCAGCACACTCCGACGGAGGGGGTCGAGGCAGAGCGCGCACACGCTCGGAACGCCTAGGCCCTCGCGCTCGCACGAGCCGCGCGCGCGTCGGGAACGAGTCAATCTGGCTGGTGCGCTGTGGATGATGAGGCGTGCCGGAGGGAGGGCTGGCGACATGTGCGCTCACCTCGCGTTGAGTCACTCAGAGAGTGTAGCCGACAGCAGCAGAGGGCACTTGGACTGAGACAAAGCTCTTTTAATTAGGATGTATGGCCAGTGTCCAGTTCCCTGACAGTGGAGCCAAATTGGGCCGCATTAGGAGCTGGAACATCATTTCAATGGAACGGTGACAGTTTTATTAGAGTGTGTAATGGCCTAGCTAAACGCAGCCAGTGCGCCTCCCTGATTGGTTTCTTGGAGGGGGCCCTCTCTTCAGCTCAAGCCCTGGGGTCGAGATTGTGGGGGGGATCGAACAATGTAACCCCCCCCCCCCCCTTAAAGCGTGGTGGGGCGGAAGGCGGGAGGGAGGGGAGGAGGAAGGGGAGGGAGGGAGGGAAGGAAGATGAGGTGGAGGGAAAGTGTGAGGGAGCAAAAAGCACACTGGTAAAGCCCAACTATTCTCCAGGTCTGGAAAAGCATCAGGTGTGCCACACGCCACGTTCCTAAAGTCTGACCTGTGTGTCTGCATCTTCAGTCAGGGTGGTGGGGACGTGTGTGTGGGGGGCAGGCTGGTGGGGATGTTAAGCTAGCATCAGCACCCTCAGACATCCCCCCACCCCCCAACCCCCCTCTGTGCAGTCAGCCATTTGAAGAGCGGGCTGGGTAGGGTCATGTGTTTCGACCTTCACCCCCCTCTTTCTGCCAAGCAAACAGATGCGGCGTTCCGCCCCTGCTTCCTGCCTCGGGATCCTAGCGTGGCACGGCTAAACTGCGTCCCGGTTCAAAGTAATGAGAGTGAATATAAATCAGTGTGCCTCTCCATGGGCCAGTAGGCAGCATTTATATGTGAAAACCCCACTATGACCTTCTAGCTCCTCCTCCTCCACGTCCTCCTCTTCTCCCCCTCCTCCTCCACTTCCTCCCCCACCGCTGCTCCTCCTCCTCCCACCCCTCCTCCTCTTCCTCCGCGTCCGCCTCCTACTCCTTCAGAGAGCACAGACGGCGAGTGCTCTGAACACAGTGAGGTGCCTGTACAGATGGGAGTCTCTCCCTTTGAGTATGCCTGAGTTTGTGTGTGTGTGCGTGTGTGAGTGTGCATGTAATTAGGTGTACGTGCCACCGAGTGTGTGTGAGTAGGTGTGTGCGCCTGGGAGTGTCTGCGTATGTGAGTGCTCCTCCTCAGCACCTCACTATTAGGAGTAAGAGTAACTAACGGATCCTTCTGCTCGTAAACAGAGGGCTGTGGACCCTGTGTGTGGTTAAATAAAACCAGAAATACTGTATGAGGCGGTAACATAAATACAACAACTCTATTGACCTTTCTCTCTAGCTAGAGTAGATTCATTACATTCATCTGTTAATTCTGGCTTCCTCTTCCATCACCAGTGGCCAGTCTAAGCTACAGAGCTAAGCTCAAATACTGTTAGTCCTCATTCTGTCTCTTCTGGTACCCTTGAGTTAGCTTGCACTACATAATGGCTGACGGAGTAGTACCGAAAGTGCAAATTCTCTCCAAAAGTATGCTGGAATCAAGCACACCTAAACAAATGGAACAAAAACAAATCATTGCGTAATGGGATAAGACAATGTCTACCTCAGTTCACAGCTCAAAGGAAGACAAATCACCGGTAGTGTCTCTGAGTTCAACAGTCAGGGCGGGTCTAATTACTGAGCCTTAGACGTTATAGTGATTCCTCCACACTTCATTAGGACAGCTGGCATTAAGGGAAGGCTTAAGATCATAGCTGACTCACACACTCCTCATGTCCTGTCATTACCTTAACAACCCTCAGAGAAGAAGAAAGCTCACTTCCTGTTCTTCCTAGAGTACAGCCATAGTGATGTCACAATGACAGTAAGGACGTTTTAATGTTTAAAAAGGACATGTATCTGTAACATATAACATCCCTTTGGGAACAACCACTCCAGAGACAGGACAGAAAATCTAATATGTGTTAGTGGACTCATGTATCTCCTGTTCCTGACTGGAACCAAGGATCTGAACAAAAGATTGATAAACCATACACCGGAAAGAAGAATACAATGAAAAATCCTGTCAACGTCACCATAGTCTATTTCTGTTGTCCCTCTTACATATTGCTGTCGTAAAAAAAAGGCCAGTTGCGCAGATGAAACGAGGAAAGAACCTTGAACATGACTCAGTGCTTTACCCAGTGAGTACACAGCAGGCCATATCAATCAATGAATCTTTGTTGAGAGACGAAATAGCACTGCTAAGTATGCACAGCACTCATTCCTCTCGTAAAGCTGAATGTATAAATACTTTTTATCCTAGTTAGAGCGCTAAAGTACTGTATGGATGCATGTGAGAGAAGCTGTATGGTTGACTCCTTCTAGAAAACCTGTATGATCGGGTTCTGTGGTCTTTGGACCAAGGACACATACAGACAGACAGGACTAAACAGACTCACCTTGAGAGAAAGAGAGAGAGAAAGACAGAGAGACAGAGGGAGAGAGAGGGAGAGAGACAGAAAGAGAGAGAGAGAGACAGAGACTGGTATGTGTGTGTTGGTTAGCATTACACAGCCAGAAACCAAGTGCAGGTAAGACAGACAGAGACAGGAAGCAGGAGCCTTACAGAGAAGGAGAGCCAGCGGTTGACTGCCCCCACCCCCCCAGTCCTCCTTACCTCCTCCGCCCCTCTGCACCACCAGGCAGGTCTCGGTGCCCACCGCACACTCCTTCAGCAGCTCCACCACCTGGGTGTGGGTGAGGCCATGCACTCCCTGCTGGTTGATCTCCACGATCAGGTCGCCCTCGCACAGACCCGGGCAGCCCTGGGGCTCCAGCACCTGCTTGACCCTCTGGCCCGTGGAGCTGTCGGCGATGGTGAACCCGAACCCCTCCGCCCCCTTCACCATGGTCAGACTCAGCAGCTCCGCCTGCGTCGCCCCCGACGACGCCATGGAAACGCTGTCCTCGTGCACGGCGGGCTGGAGCGAGCCATCCAGGTGGGTGTCGCCCGGGTGGGGGTGTGGGTGGAGCTGCTGCTGCTGCTGGGCCACGCCCATCGGGTCGCCGCCATGCTCCTGGACGAAGCGCGCCGTCCGGGATATGTAGTCCATGTAGCTGTCGTAGTTGCTGCGGCCGTTGACCATCAGGGGGCGCTGTTCTATGAGGCCCAGGGGGGAGATGATGGCGCTGTTGATCCCGGGGTCTTCGGGGTCGTAGGGCAGCGGGTACCCACGGCACAGGACCAGCGTGACGCTCTGCCCGATGGGCACCGATTGGAAGAGCTTGACCACGTCGGCATGAGTGGTGCCCAGGACGCAGACGTCGTTGATGTACACGATGACATCACCTGAGAGATCAGAAGACGCTCGATGAGACTTGACGGGAAAAGAGCTACATAGATAGGACCCCCCCCAAAAAACTACCTAGGACCAGAAACATCCTCCATTATTGTCCAATATTAGCTAGCAGTTTTAGCACCAGCACTTCACGTCAGACAATAGATCACAGTTCCTGCTAGCAAGTGAAAATTGCACTGAATAATCAGAAGGATTCCTCTCTTCCTACAAGCTATTTAGATAACAAAGCTCACAGCTTTCAAATGAACCCTCCCAATACAATAACTCTCTCTTTTTGCCTCTGTCTAGATCTCTCTCTCTCTCTCTGTCTGTCTTTCCCTCAGTGTTTCTATTTGTGATAACTCCCTCATGCTGTGGTCTATTGAATATGGCCTTTTGTGCTCGACTGTGAGAGATACACAACCTCTATTCACTAAGATGTCGATGAAGTTAGAACACAAGGTGGGATCCACATTCAATAGCAGTCTATCTAAATGCACAGCCCAGGTTGATAATGACATGTAATTATTTTTCAATTATAGACATCATTATCATGCTAATTACAGAGAGAGAGAAAGAGAGAGAGATAGGGAGAGAGAAGGGGAAGGAGAGAGGGATAGAGATGGACAGGGTCTATGAAAGAGGGATGAGTGTTAACACAGATTGCCTCTTAGTCATTTTACTAACTGAGAGCCACGACTATCAGCCACCTTGGCTCCAGTTGAGAAGACAGGATCAGTAAACATGGGCAAAATCCATTTAGACACTGGACGATTTCCGTGATCGACTGAGCACATGGAATTGAACCCTGCCCTGCAGGTGACCCCGGCTTGATCGGAGGCAGGTGTGAGAGGAGAGTACGTCCAAGAGATGAGTTAAGATATCAAGGTCATTTTCTCCCTGTCTGGACCAAGTCAGCTTGGCCCTGTTGTGTGACCAGTGTACGCTCACAGAGAGCAGATGCTCCACTGGTGTTGACACAAGCCCACAGTCCTGGAAGCAACCTGACAAGTGGGACTTTTTAATGAATCTGGATAAACGCCTGTGACATTTGCCTTGAGCCCGTGTGTCAAAATCAATACGTTCACACGCGATCCTGGAAAACAAAACGGTACCTTGTGACCTCACAGTCCCTTCGCCGTGGCCTAGGAAACCCCTCTCTGTGGCGGTGGGGGAGGGGCTAGCATGACATGGCAGAGGCTAACCTCGCAAACACACGCCAGCTAGAATGGGCAAACACACACTCAAGCTACCCCATTAACCTTTATGCAGCAATGTCCATGATGGTTGTACATACAATCACCTCCACTATAAAACCCGTGCTCTAGGACCAAGGACAGGGCCTCTAACTCCACCATCAGCTGATCATGGGCGATATGACAGATTCATCATCCTCTGACGCTGCCTCATGACTATGGACACGACAGGAGGGTTCCTAAACCCTGCCAAGAACACGCCAGACCGTCTGAGCTGTAAAGAGAACCAGCAGGGTGTGTGTGCGTGTGTGTGTGTGTGTGGGAGAGAGAGAGAAATAGTGAGAGCAGTTGTGTCCATATGTGTGGATGTGAAGGACAGAGAGGCCATCTGGACCTTTGGCATGTGTTCTCACAGAGAAAGGGTTGGGGTCTGTTGTTGACAGGATGACAAGCACTCCCGGAACACACTGCTGTTAACCTGTGCGCCCGCCATCTTCCAGGACCCACCACAGCTGAACAGCGTTGTGGAAACACACCCCACAGGGAGCCGGCTTCAGTCTTTAAGAAGAAAAGTGTCTGAGTGAATTCAAAACACCGACAAAAGTGTGGCCCAAGATGCTGCAATTTAAGCATTCAAGGAAGACAAGAGGAGAGATGGATGGATGCAGAAAGAGGAGAGGCAAAGAGAAGATGTGCTGCCATGTGAGGAGAGGAGGGACAATCACACTGCTGCATTGCCAAAAGAACAAGAAACATTGTACCTGGCCCAGTCCAACCCAGTGTGATGTCCAAATACATTAGAAGGGAACAAATCCATGCAGAGAGGACTAACAGGCCTGCCAGTCTCAACCCCCTGCTGACCTTCAGTGCAGCTGCCTGGTCTGTGTGTGTGTGTGTGTGTGTGTGTGTGTGTGTAACTGACGTTACAGTGCTGCAGTCCCCCCCCCTGTGTGCTTCCGCCCAGGAGTTATGGTGCTCATAAAGTCCCCATAGTGATTAATGGAAGAACACAGCCCCCCAGATGGCACACACACATGCACACACACACACAACCACATCTATGCAGAGTCACACAGAGACACACAAGCAAGTGTGTGACCTTGGCAAGAAGTATTGGCACACAGACACACATATACACACACAGACAAACAGGTAGACTATCCTGCTGGGTCACCACTGCAGATGGATACTAGCCCATTGTTCAACACACACACACACACACACACTCACACACACACACGTTAAGACTGTCCTGCTAGCTCACCACAAGCCCATTGTTTGTAATATCCCTCTGTGACACAGACTGGGAGCAGAGCGCTAGTGCACACGCTTCCCTACAAATGCGAAACACTGCTACACTGCCACACTGGTGTGCGTACCTGTGGCCATCTTGCCGTCGTCTGCAGCAGGGCCATCCGGTATGACGCTCTTCACCTGCAGGAACTCATCGGGCTCATCGCCGCCGATGATGGTGAAGCCGAAGCCCATGTTGCTCTTCTGGAGCGCCGTGGACAGGAAGCTGCCCTTCAGCTGGGTGGCGTCCCGGGTGAACAGGGGCTTCTCTGTGGGGGGGGGGGGGGGGGGGAAGAAGACGCCGACCAGCACACGCACGCACACACGAACAAACGTACACGCAGAAAGAAGACGTAAAACGCACACTGTCAGCAATTACACACACACTGGATGGCTACTCAATGTTGTTCAAGCTCTCTCAAGAGTCATATGCACTTAAATGGCAAATGCGGGGGCCATCTTATCTTCTGGTGGAAGGGCATGAGGCAAGGCACTGCTGTGGTGGGGGGGGGGGGGGGCTGGGAGGGGGGGGCACATTGACACAGGGAAAGGGGCAGGGCCATGACACAGACAGTGTCCAACAGTGGAGAGCAGCCTGACAGATGCAGGTGGGTTTCTTTGCTCTAGCTCGAAGTGTCAGTGCCAAAACCTCCACCCCCCTGCCTGCCTGCGGCCATTTACATTTTCATCAGTTCAACTTGTCCTATGCCAGGTGTTTGGTTGCTGTAAACACACTCTGAGCCAGAGCAAAACAAGGTGCAGAGACATGGGGTGAGCTCGCCATCCGTTTTTAGCAGTCCCTGGCTAACTTCCGCCTCTCACAGGTTGAGGAAAAGCAGGTGCGGAATTCTTTCGGAACATTCCGGAATGACATGCGCTCTGGATCCAGCTGTAGATGCTAGGGAGATGGATGGGGATTAACAGGCCAGGAAGTGAATCTGTGTCGCAGAGGGAGGGAAGCTCAAATCTCAGCCAACAAGCGCTGCCATGATCTAATGAACCATCTCCTTCTTCTACCATGCAGAAACAACTCTGCTCTCGAGGGTTCATATCCTCTGTAACCTGGCTGCCACCAGTCCAGGACTTATTACCCATCTCTTTCTAGTGTTTATTCACAATACTGCCTGCTGATATGAGGGGCAGGAAATAGTGTATCCAGCCCCAGGCATGTTGGGTCTCTTGCAGGGGAGGGAGGGGGGGGCTGGGTGACTGGGTCTGTCGCTGCATGCTGAAGAGAGTAGCACAGGCAGCCAGAAGACAACAACAAGCCTCCTCTCCCCTGGCCTACTTACTGAGAGAGAGCCACAGGGGGAGAGCCAGGCTACAGACAGGCTGCTGCTGCTCACACACACAGGCTGAGGCGTGAAGCGGCCGGTGGTGGGGCCAGCGCGCAACCCTCCGGCCCACCAGGAGGCGCCGTAGCGGGGAGACGGCGGCGGCGGCGGTCGCGGACGTACCGTGCAGGCCGAAGACCGCGGCCCTGCAGCCCGCCACCGGGGACCGTGATAGGTCGCTGAGGCTCTGGCAGCGCTCAGGGGCGGGGCCTATGTGGGCCAGGGAGGGTCTGGGGAGGGTGGCGGAGGGAGTGGCATCCTCCACTGGCATAGGGGGGAGGAGGGTGGGTGAGTGGGTGGGTGGGGAGGAGAGAGAGCCTCACTGCACAGGAAGTGTAACCACAGAGACAAGCCGTCACCGACTGGCGATAGCTCTGTTTCTAGGGAAACAAATGGCCTGCACTCAACTCATCCAGGCAGTTTTAGCATGGTAAGCCTCTCAGTGAAGGCCCTGCTGACAGAGCACGTGCAGAGCTGTGTGCTCCAGGCCAGGGACAGTGTTAAGGGGGAGCTCACACTGACACAGAGGGCCTCGCAATCAAATGAAATACACATATTCATGAAAACACTCGAGATCACGTTTCCAACGATGCAGACTGAAATGAAAAAGTGAACACACGTACAAATCTAGAAAAATCGGCGAGATTCGGAACAAAGAACGACCTGTCTCATCCAGTGTCTTCGCTGTGGGATCGAAAACCAAGTAAGCATCCAGCCTAACAGCATTCTCTCCTGTCGGAGTGGGATGCAGGTGGAGGTGGAGAGACGGAGGGGCTTACCTCTGTAGATGGTGGGCAGGGGCAGCGAGGACAGGCCCTGGCTTTGCATCTGCTGCTGCTGCTGGACCCTTCGCTTGGCCTCCAGAACCGGGTTCTCAAACTGGGTCCTCCGGTTTATATGGCTGAGGCAGCACACGGGACAAGAGGAGAAGATAAAGGAGGAGGATTCCCAGGGCTGCCCTACGCCCACCCCCTCCCCCTCCCCCTCCCCCCTCCCCCTCCCCCCTCCCCCTCCCCCTCCCCCCTCCCCCTCCCCCCCCTCCCCCCAACTCTGTGAAGAGTTCTAGAAGCTCTATGCTATGATTCATTCAAAAGTCTGTGTCTCTGTTATGGAACAGAGACGCAGGATGGCTTCAGAAAGTAAAAATGAACAAATGCCCAATTAAGTCTCTCCTCTGAAACTCACCCAGTACTGTAATCAGCTTGATGAATCATTAGCGGTGTGGTTTACTGAGCCTTCGCTCACATATAAAAGAGATCTCTCATCCAAAAGACTTTTCCTTAAACATCCTACGTCAGTGTTAATTTGGTGTGACTCTGGGTGCAAGTCCATAATTATAAATACTGTAATTTGCAAGTGTGACATGAAATAATTAGTCATCATTTGGATATCCCCTTAGTGGGAGACTAAGAATGTGTCTCAGCTCACAGACTGCATACACACACACACACACACACAAGTACATACTGTTAAATGACTCATATGTTAGAGTGCGTGTTAGAGTATACATGATAATCATCGGGTTTGGCATCTTCTGACGACAATCTCATAGTGACATGCGTAGAGTTCTACGGCCAAACCTTCAAAACAAGATGATTACGCTCATGAATTACCTAAAGAATGTATAAAATCGCCTTAAAAGCTAAGATGTAGCTGGAGAGCAGCTAACACCAACTCCAAATGTAAAAGAAATGATCAAAATTAAAAGTACCCTCAGCATGTCATTACAACAGTGTCAACCGCAAATAAAGAATTCTGATGTTCAAAGAAATCACAGGCAGATGAACTAACTAACTATCAGCTAAGATTCATGTCTGTCAACAACGGTCAAATTTGTCGTCGCTATCTCACAGCTCCCTATTCATTTGTTTGGATATTGGTTAGCACATACAAATTCAGCACAGAGCCAAACTCAGGATTAGTACCAACAACAGAAAACCTTCAACTTCATTGGTCATATATGAAGAAAGAAAACAAGCTAATGGCTGACTCATTTCAGTTCTCAACTGGGTAAAATCTGTTTATATGTTGACCCACAAAAGCTCACCAACCAAGCTCAGTGGAACATTCTGCTCCAGGACTCTTTAAGAAAGGGTGTAACTTCCACAAATGTATCTCTCCTCGACATATCGCCAACATTTCAGTCTGAACGGACAGATACTATACTGTTCGTACGACCCATGGTTTTCCTAGGTACAGAAGAGTGCGGTCAAACACCCTTCCTAGAAGGGCTAAAAATAGATTGCCGTTCTCCCTGGTGTGGAGCAGAGCAGAGTGCGTCCAGCCAGAGAAACGACACCTCCCAATAGGAAGGGTACATTTAGTACAGCACGGAGGGAGGAGACACCTTACACTCTGCAGCCCATAACACACACATACACACACACACAAACATAAATACACACAAATCCATACTGTACACAAGCCACACGCAAACACACAGACACACACGCACAAACACACACACACACACACACATTAACCAGCCACAAAGACTGAGCAGCTGCAACGACCACAGATGTAGTTCATGTCTAATAAATGGAGAGGGTGAAAAGGTTACTGTAGGGAAATCAAAACAAACATCCAATATTAAAGAGCTCCCAACTTACTCTACATAGTAGCTGCCATAGATCGGGTCATCGATTTTCTCCCAGCCATACGGGAGCTCTGAAAGAAACAACAACAGATGTATTGTATTACTCACGGGACTGAATTACCATGGTTGGCATATTGACAAGCCAACAAAATCTCCCCTCTCTGCATTTGATTACAGCATCATCGCATAGTCGATCATCTGTAAGGAGTGGATGTCATCGTAACAAAGAGGCTGAAACAGTTTCTGAACACAGTCGGTGAACACTGTGGCGTTCCTAAACGCTCGGCAGGGTTTAGCTCTGAGGCTGAATGCATACTGTAACAAAGATACAACGAGCAAACACCTTGTTCTCCAAGTAAGACCTGAAATGAACACCTCTAACGTATAAATAAATTGGCAGCTTGCAAGGTGGCCAAATGCTCTGGTAATTTTGCAACAGATATCACGGAGTCCTCTCCACAATTAGATCCAACATGCATAGAGTTGCTGAATTTCAATGTCTTGAAATATTCATGTTTCCTGCATCATTTCCATGTTGTGAATATTCAGTTGTGATGCAAGGACGTTAGCATAGATTAAACGCATTAACTGGAGCACACACATAGCTTGAGGACTCAAACCCACACAACATCCACCGTAACACACTCCTAAATGACTGTGTTACAGTGGGACTGGAAACCGACATCAAACCATATTACTCTCAATATCTCACAGAATATGTTCATCTGTATGACAATAAAGGCTGGTATCAACATCAGGTCATCATGATGATCACAGCATGGTTCCAGCTAAGCCATTCCTACCTAATAGTGGTGGTGATGTCAGAAGGAGTGAGTTGTTCAGGTATGAGGAGTGATGATGTGTGTGGTGATAAGTCTGTTCCTAAAGCCTGGCATCGCCAGACCAATTTGCTAATTCGCATTTAAACTTGAACCTTTTAGTTCAATTTCAATTTCCAAGGGGCCTTATCAACGGGAGCAGACCAAAATGGCATGGCAATGCCATTGGAAATCATTGGGTAGATACAACCAATCAAAGCAACAACACTTCTTTCATCTAGGTTATTTATGAAAATGATTCAACGGTGCTGCTCTGTACATATAGTGCTAAACCCACCCCATATCAAATACAAGGTTGTGATAGACCCCACCAGATTTTGGTTGGAAGGAAATCTGTTTGAATGCGAGGGTGGACGGAGACATCTGCCAAAGCAAATAAACCATGAGCTGGTAGGCTGGTCTGGTTCTCAGGATCATGTTCCTCTGGACCACTGATCTCTCTCTCATGAGGATGGGAGTGGAACAACACCAAGGGTGAGAGAGGAGCGTTTCAAGTTGCAGTACAGATCCATGATTAAGGTCGCTGACCCAACCTTTAGATTGTGGACATTTTTATCAGGGCTGCTATGATCTGCTACTCTGATCTGTCCGTCCGGTGCAGCAGCGGGGTCAGCAAATCACTTTTGTTCTTTGGTGATCAAAGCAGATCTTCTGAAGCCCAGACCCTGTCAGCGCTCGTGTTGACAGGACTTCCTGACTTCAGGACTCCCTTTCCCCTTGCTTCCACCGCATTGGCCCTTCCAGACTCCGGTCTCACGCACCCGGATGGGAGGGGAGATGAGAGAGGAGATGTATGCTGCTGGATCACAAACAGCAGCAGTCGCACCTCCTCAAACACACTTCCAGATACCAGGGCCTTTTTGTGTGATGCTTGCATGAGTGGGAGTACGTACACGCAAGCGTGCGCACGCACACAGGAATTTCACACAGCTGTGGCATGCAAAAATGTTAGTTTTTTTTCCTAGCCCACACAAAGAAGTCTTTACATTATGGAGACATATTCTCCTCCTCATCCACTCTCACATACATAAAAACAATGCACCCTAATCTACACCATGCCTCTCGTCTTCACACACACACACACACGTCAGTACAACACGCACACATGCACACACACAGTCTGACACACTTAAATTTCCCTCTGGGGATGAATAAAGCACTGATCTATCTACCTATCTACTGTATCTTCAGTTGACAGCCCAGGGGTTCCCCTCTCAGAGAGCTCTGGGTCGATTCTCAGGCCCACCTTCAGTCATTAATTATGAAAGAAACTGTTTCATGTTTTCACCTCCACTGATCTACACACACACACACACACACACTTAAAACAAGATCAAAGTCCTGTCATGTATTTCTACAGAGAGTGTTAATGAAACGCCATTCTATAAAAATGTTCGACTTCAGAGAAGGAGGCAAAGACTACTTACAGAAGGAGACAAAATCTCTCTCTCTCTGTCTCTCTCTCTCTGTGTCTCTCTCTCTGCTTCATCCTCACCAGACATGGTTGAGGCGCGTCTCCAACCCTTCTCTCTCAGCAGCTTGTGCTAGAGGGATGACTATCTTGAACAGTGTGTGAGTGTGTGTCTGACTTTACAGGTGCACAATGCCAGTGTAATGTGTGTACACCAAAGGGGTAACACATCTTCTTGTCAGTCTAAATGAGCAGCACCGGAACTGTCATGCTGGTGTGTGAAGGTAGTGTAGGAGTGTTTAGAAGGTCGCCCCTGTGGAAACAAGCTCTACCCTGAGGCCTTGTCTGCAGTCTGCAATATAACT
>NC_061066.1:882859-978318 GCF_021917145.1 Hypomesus transpacificus
CTGAATTGTACACACACGCGCACACACACACACACATTGGCACTAACAACGTGCATCCAATCACACCCCCCATAAACTTTAACTCCCCATTAACAGATGTTCACTGGGTGTTCATTTAGTATTCCACCCCCAGTTAACATCACGCTGTCTGTGAGCCTCCATGGCTAGCGCCGTCCATTAGGAACCAATGGACCTGTTCTCACCTGAAGGCGCTATGTGGCTAATGCTAGCTGGATCAGCACTGGTGGTAACATGCACACAGACCAAAAGCCTATATCAGTTTTAGTGAAAAAGAAAGGGTGGGGGCAGAGAGAGAGAGAGAGAGAGAGGGAGTGTGGGAGAGAGAGATAGAGAGAGAGAGGGAGAGAGAGAGCGCAAAAGAGAGAGAAAGGGTGGGGGGGGAGAATAAAAGACAGACAGACAGGGACAAAGAGAAAGAGAGCGATAGAGATAAAGGAGGAGATGAAAAGGGCACACTTTAACTGGCTACATGCTCCATTTCCACCGGATGACATCTTCAGCGTCAGATTTTTACCTCAGCCAATCCTGGCGTATTTACATTGATAAGCAAGTCACACTGACAGTCCAAGTCACACAGCTTCTCCACCTGCCTCTCCATGGCTTGCATTATTCAGGGACACATTCATAAGCCCACTCCACCCCAGAGAGCTTTACTGTGTCCACACACATATACACTGTCATTATAAGATGCACCAAGGTACAGGAGCAAGCCAAGAATAGCTGTAGTGAGTGAATGAGTGAAAAAATGCATTTAAAAGAGAGAGCCGGCATGGGGGGGAAATAGGTCAGTGCAGAGGATGGGGGAGCCAGGGAGACAGAGAGAAAAAGAAAGCGAGAGAGAGAGAGAGAGTAAAAAAGAAAGAGAGAGAGACAGACAGATCCCATAATCATCAGTGAATAAGTGTTGAAATCTCCAGCAGATTAGCTCAGAATTCAAGTCGGATGTGTGTGTGTGTGTGCGCGCGTGAGAAGGGAGGGGGGTGGTAGGAGTACACACACACGCATCTGGCCCCTGTTGATCCGCTCTATCCAATCTGTGAGGCTTTACTCTGGAATAGCAAGCTTTTATCACAATGACCTTGGATGGGATGGAGAAATTTGTCTTGGCATCTCGACTTTGCTCGCTCGACTTGAACCCGACATGGCTGGCATTGCTGGCTGGGTGTGACCCTCAGCTCCGTGTCACCTTGGGGACCAGTGGCATGGCCCCTTCTCTCCCAGCCTCCACACAGTCCTGGTGGGGTGGAGAACCAGCCCCCTCACAGCCTTCAACTCAGATGAAAAGCCCTGCTCCTCACAGCAATAATGACTCACACAAACATTCAAGCACAAACATACTCACATTGACATGCACACACACACACACACACACGTGTACACACACATACGCAAAGGCACACAAACTTAATTTGAGCGACGCCAGGGACTAAGGTCGATTGTTAGCCTAAGTCTTTATTAAATGCAGTGGTTTAACTACTCTCTCTCTCTCTCTCTCTCTCTCTCTCTCTCTCTCTCTCTCTCTCTCTCTCCTTTCCCTCTCCTTTCCCACCCCTCTCTCCCATCTCTCACTCAGGCGTGGGTTAGAACGCTCTGGAAACACCACAGCTCGCTCTCTTTCACCTCTCCCTCTCTGCCTCTCTCTCTGTCTCTCTCTCTCTCTTTCTCTCTCTCTCTCTCTCTTTGTCTCTCTCTCTCTCCCCGTCTCTCTCTCTCTCCCCGTCTCTCACAGTCCTGTGGCTCTGGGTGGAGATATTCACAAGGCGCTCGCCGCAGTCTCTAACAAACAGCTCTTTTTGTACTTCTGATTTCCCAAATCCACAGAAGAAAGAGGAGAAAGGATCCTAATGATATCTCCTGGCTCAGCCCCCAAGAAGAGGATGGAAGAAGGGAAAGATGGAAGGAAGGAAGGTAGGAAGGATGGAAGGAAGGAAAAACCTAGAGAAGGAATGATTTCCATTCCTTCATGTTCAAGCACATGTTCAACTATGTAGAACTCTTAAAAACCCAAACGGATACAGCATGACTATCTCCATGAGGTGAGCTGAATCATATGAACCGAAATTCAAATACACAAGCAACACTGCCCTATCACAATACAAGAACACAAACTGTGAAAACATGTTCATTTCACTCCGTGTAAAAACTATCTCTGAATAAATACATGCTGGTTAGTAGAAGTTAGTATGAGTCCTGCAAATTGGGTCCTAAAAAAGGGGTTGGGTCATCAGACTCCCTGAGTGCACTTGGTTATAACCCGCATCCTTTTTTAGAATAAACGAGCCGGAAAACGTGCCTGCTGTGTCTGCCTGTGGTCCAGATGCTGATGATAGAGTGGGGGAAGCCAAGCCCTCGTCACACAGCATCCTCCACCTGAGACACACGGATATTCCTGTCCAAACCAGCCAGCCACATTCCCATCTGAGGCCCCGGCCGGACCGTTACAGGAGACAGAGAGGAGGATCGAGGCACGGAGGAAGGGACGGAGTGACGAGAAGAGGGATGAAGAGTATCGAGGGGTAGAACAAGGGAGGGTGGGATAGTAGGAAAGATGCAGGAAGAGAATCCAGGCGCCTCAACAGTTAAACACTTGTTTGGAGTATTCCCCAAAGCCCGGGGAATCTGATTACTCTTTGCGTTTGCCAAATGCTTTGTCTCCCGACAGCAGCCTGGCCACTGACTCTGGTACTCTTTAAGAAACGGACCCGACCTGATCCAGGTGGAAGAGACCAGACAGCGGGGTGAGTGGTGAAGAAGGTTAGAAGTTCGGGGGGCAAAGGGGCTTACTCACAGGGGACGGTGCGGAGGTAGAGGTTGTCCCGGATGATCTGTTGGAGCTCGTGGTCCACTGAGCCCTTCTGAAAGCGCAGATTGAGGTAGTGGCGCAGGTCCTTGTCTATAACACCCCCTAGAGGAGTGGAGGGGAAAAAACTGTCAGTTTGTCTCAATCAGTCAGCGGCTACCCCAAAACGGTCATTTCCGCCTTCGAACTTACACTAGGTGGTGCCGAATAAGTTACCCTCAAACCAGCTTTCATCAAATGAGCTAGGCTCGGATGACATTTAAATAGTGTTCTTCAGGATTTCACGGTTGAGCACACAATGCCTCCCAGGGTTTGCGATACAACATTTAGCTCTGATGAAACAATACAAACAAAGAAACACAGAAACACTAATTGCAAACACTAGTCTGGCAACTGCTGTTTGGACATCTGTCAGCGCTGGGCTCAGGTCGGAGGTGCTGGGAGTTAATTGGTGTGTGAGTCAAACCTGCGTGCTGTAATGTCCACACATAAATCAGAGAAGCTTTCCCTGGAGGGTCTTTCATTCCCCCCACCTCCTCTCCTCTTCCCCTCTTCTTCAACCCTTCCACCCCTCCTTCCACTCCTCCCCCAAAGGCTCCGGTGTTGTGAACGGACCATCACTTTCCTCTGTAAATCTTGCTAGCTCAGCAAGACGGGGGGAGGGATGGAGTGATAAAAGGAGATGGAGGGAAAGAGAGAACAAGAGAGAGAGAGAGAGAGAGAGGCAAGGGCAAACCTCCTGGGAGAGATGAAGAGAGAGTGCTATTACGGGCGTCCCTCTAACATACAGCTCCACTTTTCAGGCATCATCGCCACACGCTCAGAGACCA
This sequence comes from Hypomesus transpacificus, assembly GCF_021917145.1. Classification (NCBI taxonomy): domain Eukaryota; kingdom Metazoa; phylum Chordata; class Actinopteri; order Osmeriformes; family Osmeridae; genus Hypomesus; species Hypomesus transpacificus. Next base: position 886,511 of record NC_061066.1, read on the forward strand.
AGACGTCCATCACAATCTAGGGGAGCAGCAGCAACCTGATGGGCACCACCCAGGGAGCAGCATCACCCTGATGGGCACCCTGCATTGGCTTAGGGTTCTCTCGCATCCACGACTAGGTTATGTAGAGATTGAGAGATCTGTTTCCCCTAACCTTCAACATGCACTAAAATACACTGATTTGGCTCTGCGCCTGGTTTAATTTAATTCCTCTACCAACCCAAGACTATGACATCCAAGTACAATATTGTAGAGCATGCGTGTTGACAGTCAGTGCCAATCGGTATTCTCCAGACTATACGGGTAATGAGAATCACTGTGGTCAGATTGATTCATGAATAACCTAGTTTGGAGCAGCACACTATTTTTCTGCCATGTAGGAGCAATGTTTTATTTACTGCAATCACAGTGACACAGTACATACACACCCACCCACCCACGGAGGTGAGCGCACACAGAAGCTGCATGAACACACAGAATATCAACTGTCATCCAATAACACACCTGAATTAGGGCAGACGGGAAAGAAAAAAAACACATTGCACAGCCACGGAAACTCACAGCACAACCAGCCAACTGACATTAGCCTTAAAACAGTATACTTATCCACATAGTAAGAACCAATGACTATCACCCCCCCCCCCACACACACACACACACACACACACACACACACACACACACACACACACACACAGACACACACAGACACACACACACACACAGACAGAAGAGTAAACGGGCACCTCTCTCACAGACGTGAGCCCAGCCAGATGTAGGGTCCTCTCTCCACAGGTACTGCTGTATCCTCACAAAGACTAGACAAGAGCAGGCAGCCCAGCTCCGCTCCGCTCCTGAACGCCAGAGAAGACCTCCAAGCCCCAGACCCTCTCACAGCCCCTGCTTTACCAGTCTACTCTCCCGGTCTACAGTCTGCCTGTCAGCCCCAGATCACTACCACCTCCCTCTGTGCAGCGACGTTCAGCCACGGAAGGGGGAGAAGAGAAAAGAGGCAGAGGAGAGCGCGGGAGAGGGGATGAGAAGAAAAGAGAGAGGGAGAGAGCGCGTGTGTGTGTGTGTGAGAGAGAGGAGCAGGAGGGGGGCGGGGGGTGGTCCGTGGAGAGGCTACAGAGGAAAAGAGCTCAGAGGATGGGAACGTATCACAATCACATCCCTTTTTCTATTGGTTGCTGGGATTCTGAAGATCTAAAGCTCCCCCTGTCTGTGGGGAACGGAACTGCAGCAGATCCTCAACATGCATCCTGGTTCGAGTTGTCGGAAGAATGTGACCTGAAATCAGACTAGACCAGATGACCCATCGCTGCCTGGCAGCACCTGATGGTGGTGACCTTGTGCGCCATCACTATTGACGCCTGTAGGAAATGAAGAGCCCTCTAAAGGCTCAGAGATGCTGTTCACAACATCTGTCACCTGACTGAACAGAAACAATGTTACTAATCAGTTATTTTATTCAGTAGGCTGCTCTCTGAAAATAATAATAATACACTTCTATCACGATACTTGCGTCAGGGCTTTTTATCTAGTGTGAGCCATGTTTACTCATTAAATGCACCCCTTACTCTCTCTCTTCCTCTCTTCCTCCCTCTCTTCCTCTCTCTCTTCCTCCCTCTCTTCCTCCCTCTCTTCCTCTCTCTCTTCCTCTCTCTCTTCCTCTCTCTCTTCCTCCCTCTCTTCCTCCCTCTCTTCCTCCCTCTCTTCCTCCCTCTCTTCCTCCCTCTCTTCCTCTCTCTCTTCCTCCCTCTCTTCCTCCCTCTCTTCCTCTCTCTCTTCCTCCCTCTCTTCCTCCCTCTCTTCCTCCCTCTCTTCCTCTCTCTCTTCCTCCCTCTCTTCCTCCCTCTCTCCCACTCTCTCTCCCACATGGTTTCTTTCTGTCTCTCTTGCCCGCTCGCACACACAGACAATTGGCAGAGAAAGCCACACACAAACAAACCTTCCTCGATCGTATTCCTCATCTGTCCCACCGTTGTGAAGGAGCATGTAACTGTGTCTGTCTGCCGGTATTGTTTCAGACGGTGTGACCTTCATGCTAGCTCACTCTGGCTGTTAGTGCAGTACACCCACAGGGGCTAGCAGCGCAATAACAGGTGTCCTCTCTCTGGGCCCAGGCTGCTCTCGGTCCCTTGTATAAGTGTCTGCGCACACACTGATTATTTGGGTGCCTGTGCGCTGTGTCTCCACAGGCTGGAGGGGGGAGGGGGGGGGGGGGGCTGGCGTCAGCGAGGTGGAGGAGGACGAGGTGAGGAGGTGACCCCTGAAGCTGGCATGATGAGCTCACCGCGAAGGAGCCGCTCCACAGGGACACCAGAGACTGTTTGTCATCCCTCCCTTCCTGTCGTCCCTGCCATCATCACCCCACTGATGAATGAGGATGGGAGGAGGGGTGGGGGAGGGAAGGAGGGATGGGGGGAGGAGGCAGGTGACGGGGAACGACAGTGCTGCAGTGGTTCCGTTGCCAAGCTAAGCAGCCATGGAAGCCTAGCACTGAGGACACAGACAGACGCTAATACCTGTGTACTGAAGCTACAGTCGAGTTGGGCTGTTTTCATCCGCTAAAAAGGTCAACAGTGTCCCAGAGCCTCTTCACAGAATCAGTGCATCTGCGAGCGTTTGTGAGAAACAGATGAGTTAACTCTCTTCCGGTTCTCCAGGAGAATGCGGGGTATGAGCTAAGCAGGTGTTCGGAGACGCACCTGGTACTGTTGGCCGCCCAGTGAGAGAACTCCAGCTAGAGAGCAGCTGTTTCCCTCAGGGCGTCTGAGAGGAGAGGGGCTAGCCTGCCCGGGGCTAGCCAGCCAGGGGCTAGCCTGCCGCTGTGTACCAATCTGTTGATGGGCTCACCAGGGAGAAGAAAACACTTCATAACCTGACGTCCGACAAACGTCACCCAGCCCCTGCTGAGATCAATACTGCAGTCAGAGCGTTGTTACGCTCAACAGGCTCACACTCAATAGAGATTGGACCATCCCGTGCACAGACGAAATGTGTGCGTGCGCATGGGTGCACACACGGCCACACACAAACACACACACGCGTGACAAGCCCCCTTGATAAACGACCTCCTCTTCACAAACCCTACGCGGGGTTCTGCTGTCGAAAGCTTTGACGTCTGCTGTCAGCGTGCTAGTCACCTTGCACCTACATACCCCCCCCCCCCCCGCGCGCGCGCGCGGCCACGAACACACACACGATGATGACGGCTCTTTTATGCGTCTGTGGATAAGTGGAATTGTGTGTGGATGTGTGTAGGCGTGGGTGAGCGCGGGAACATGTGTGTGGTGAGAGAGGGCGCAGCAGACAGCTGTTTAGATAATTAGCCTAATCAGAATATCGCAGTCGGCCAAAACCTTGCCAGTTTTACCAGACGCCCTCATTTAGCTGTCTAAAGTGCAGGCTGTCAGACAGCCGCGGCTGAGGGAAGCACTACTCTCTCTGTTGTGCCAACATTGACATTCCAAATCAGTACTCAAAGTATGTGATCACTCAGACAGTTGTCGCTCTCTCTGTCTCTCTCCCTCCCTCTGTTTCTCTTCTTCTCTCTCGTAGTTTTTTTTTTCCACACAATTTGCCACACAGCGTCTCTCCCCCTCTCTGCGAGGGCCAAAGTCATTCTGTCGATGATGGCTCTGGCCTGATGATCTCTCCACACTGACCACTCCTACGGCGCTCCCATCGCCATGGAAATTGGCTTGTGTGCAGCCTTCCTGGCGGGGGGACGGGGGGGACGGGGGGACGGGGGGCACTCCGACACTGGGATGAGACAGGCCCCATCTCCTGTACTGATAGCACTGCTGGGCCAGGAAATGGAATGTGTCCATCATAAGCTCCGCTGTTCCCTTGCACGGCCCTGCAGACAGGCAGCGCTCCAATGGATATCAACAGGGTGCAACGTTCTATTACCTGCAGGCTCCATCTCCCCTGGCTTGGCCTGAGTCGAGCACGAGGCACACAGAATACGGGCTCCGTCGCGTTGTCGTCAACCAAACGGGCCACCGCAAACTCCCTGCGCTTCATTCCTACGCCGTCAGAGTGGTTCGTACGCGTAACGCGGTGAGATTGACACCCGTCTACCCCCACAGATCAATCGCTTGAGAGCCGAGCTCCAAGCGTGCGTCTCAGGAGGACGTGCGCTTCTTAAAGGAGACCGGCACCAACCGGAACGTCAATCAATAAATCACAACCTGACGGGGGTTGAGAAAAAGTGTGTCCGATAAATAATACATCAAATGGAATTAAACTTCAAAAGCAGCCGGCGCGCCAGCTAAGCAGTGTTAGCGCTCCGCAACCTGCTGCTTCCTCGTGTCCCCTGCATCTCTCTATCCGTTCTGCCTGTTTACCTACTTCTCTTTTCGGGTTTCACACAGTTTTTTCTCTCTTCTCTCTCTCTCTCTCTCTCTCTGTCCCTCCATAATCTCTCCATCCAGCATCTAGGAGCTGGGAGAAGAGCAAGGGTGTGTATTACACACAAGTCTACCTGAGTGTTTATTTATTCATCCGGGAGTCAGAATCAAACGGGGTTTGTCAGTGTGTGTGTGTGTGTGTGTACGATGGCTGGTGAGATAGGAATGGGAAAACGTTGTCGCTCGGAGGGGGTAGAGACACACCAGACGGGCCTATCAAAGAGCTGCCAGCTCCTCACAATACATGTCAGGCACCGTACTCATCCCCACAGATGTGAGATGTGGCGGCAGCAGAGAGGAGCGGAAGGGTGGGTAGGGGTGGAACTGGTGGTTGGGGGGGGCGGGGAGAGGTGGAAGTGGGTTTTTCAGGGGGGGGGGGGGGGGGGGGGGGGGGGGGGGAATCACCTGCATCCACAGGAGCCAGTTCAGGCGGGTCTCACTTTAGGGCTTCATGACTGGACTAGTATTTCTAAAGCACAGGAACAGCCATCTTAGATGCCTAGTATCCGGATGGGAACCTGTTCGGCTGCTCAGACACAGGGAGACGTGAGCAGATGTACTCTGTTCCAGCCAACCCGTTTCCCAGACAACACTTCCACCTCCATTATGAAGACATTCTGCTCACACACACAGAAACACGTGCAAACACACAGGAAGAGAGAGAGAAAACAAAATTATCCGACATTGCTTCACTTTTTCATCCAATTTTATTGTTTTTGTATGCCTAATGGGCTAAAAACAGCAAGCAGACAATCCATATATCTAGTCAGAACTTCGAGGGAAGCAGAAATCTGCACACGTTTGTTTTATGCACATTAGAGGAAATTGAATGATTTCATAATTTACTGCTGAGATTGTTTTATAAAGCAAATTAAAGGAAACTCTTATTTTGGCACCGTGAGGTACGTATCTCAGCCAGATCCATTTCTCTCCATATGAGCAATGGAAAGAAAGGAGGAGGAAGGAACAATCAATAGTTTGTTTCTTAATTGGGCATTCATTTAAGAGGTGGGGCCTGGCTGGTGTAATCACTGGTTTCCACTGATAGAGCCATTTAGGGAGACTGAGCAGTGTAAAATCCATACAGAGAGAGTAAAAGAAAGGAGAGAAAGGGAGAGGAGAGGAGAGGGGACCACACAGTTATTGTCTTCTGCTTTGTTTTTGACGACTTCGTCAGCCCTAGGGGGGGTTGTAAGAACAGACCCCACATATGAACACACTGACACATTAACACACATACACACAGAGCAGAAGCAATCAGAACTCATTTCATTAGTCACTTAGTTTTCTGCAACAATCGAGAGATGCTTCTCTGCTCTAGCAAGCCCCTGGTCCCTGTGGCTAATCGACCATCATGAATCTGACAGTTAAACTGCCACCAGTGGTCAAGGTGTGGTCACCTTGAAGGCATCAGAGAAGCAGACAGGGTCCAGTAGGATTCTACAGGACCACAACCTCAAGACATGCATGGTTGGCTGGTAAACCCCTACCCTCAGCCTGTCTCTATTCTACCAGGGCCTTATTGATATTAATGGAAGGCCTCTCTGACAGAGGGCCTCTGGGCTACTGACTGCAGAGTCTGCTACATCGCACCTATTACAACCACACGCGCCCTCTCACTAGGCTAACCCAATCAGAGCAGGGGATTTGGCGAGGCAAGCTGCAGTGCTGTTAATGGAGGTTGATGGGAGGGAGATTAAATTTGGAACTGCAAAATCCCACGCCCAGCTTCTCAAACATCCAGGCTTTATTTTTCAAGGTGAATTAGGGGAGAACGATGTTGTGGAGGGCATTTCATGTCTGGGTACCTTCCTCACAGCAACTCAACAGCACACAGTGAGGGTAGGTTCTGTGTAAGTGTTGCTATAGAGACCGGTTGCAGTCAAACAGGGCCAGGGCTGTACTTTATCAGACTTGAATATTTGTATTCAATTATGTGTTAATGAACTGTGACACTGAGACTCAACAGGGGAATGTCGAAGAAATATTAGTTTTAAATGTAATCACAGACTGGGAAAACCTCTGGGAGGTTGATACACATGCAGAAACACATTCACACACACACACACACACACACACACACACACACAGAGCATCTAATAGCTGCTTACCTCCTAGAGCGACCAACTGACTCATACAACATCCAGTGTCACAACAGGCATGTCAAGAGCCAATCACAGCCCACTTCAAGAGTGCTTTGCCTCAATCCCATCTGGCTGTGCAGTCTATATCAACTGTACATCGAAAAGACACACACACACACAGCCTAATATGCACACACACACACACACTCGCATGCACACACGCCCTAAAGACGGTACATCACAATGCTACAAGCTCCTCATTCCCACATTAAAAACCGCTTTTTGATTAGATTCCCACACCCACTTCTGTTCACCATCTCTGCTGAAACTAGCCCACCATCAACACTAATGATGCCACAAAGCACCACATAGATATTCTCGGAGAGTGAAGAGGTTAATTACAAATTCAACAGCAGTCAGCTAAATCCATTTGTCTAGAGGCAATTACAAATGACATAACCTTTCTCATGGATGCCAGAGAGAGAGAGAGAGACAGAGAGAAAAAAAAAAAAAAAGAAAAAAAAAAAAGAGAGAGAGAGAGAGAGAGAGAGAGAGAGAGAGAGAGAGAGAGAGAGAGCCGCCCAGCGGGTAAAAGAGACAAACGTATCGTTACCAAATCTCTAGCGTGCAGTGGTAGGGCTTTTCGGCAGATCACTTTTAGAGGAAACTGCTGTTGCAGCTTGGACGCTGAAGAGGGAGAAACAGAGTGTTTTTCCACAGTGATCGATACTGGCCTTGTGCTGCTGTCTGATGACCCCTCTGGGCCCGGCTCTGTGTTCCTAAACACACTCCCACAGAGGAGGGGAGCATCTCAGGGCAGGGAGGGCAGAGAGAGGGCAGAAAGAGAGAGAGAGAGACACAGAGAGACAGAGTGAGAGAGACTCGTGAGAGCTATCCTCCCAGCTGATCCACTCTGACCAGGACCTTGTTTGTCCTCCCCTTCTTGGAGAAAGATACGGTAGAAAACAGTGACTGGCGAGCTTGAATGGTGCATCCGTCATTTCTGAGTTTGTATGTGCATACAGCTTGTGTGTAAGTCAACAAGCAAAACCAGGATGAAAAGTGAGTTTGGATCAAGCCTTCTCTTGTTTGGAGTTTAGTCGAGGAAGAAACCTCCACCTGTCAGGCTCCATCATTGCTGCCTGCTCACTGTTGAGAGGAAGTCTTGCTGAGAGACAGGAAGTGGAACTCCACCAGACAGCTCCACACAAAGGGCCCATTTCTCTCCCAGAGATGTGTGCAGTCAACAGTGAGCTTGAGGACCTCGGGGTGGGGTTGGTATGGTAGAAAGTTTGGAGGGGTGGGGGGAGTGGGAGGGGGGGTCAGCAGCATGGTGGAGGTTTAAAGCCCTGGTGGAGGATATGACTCCTCGCTCAATCACCGTCACTGTCACAAACCCTGGGAAGCCCGTTTAGAAACCTGGCCAATGAGCTGCCATGGAATGCTGGCATGACACCATGACGCTACCAACATGGAACATGCCTATGGCGGGTCTGGAGGGCAGTAGAAGGGGAGGGGAGAGGATGAGGGGAGGGGGTTGGCAGTCATGCATGTGTCTTATTTCTAATTAGATTGTGTTCCTGACGAGCTCTACAGGAACCATAACAAAAACGAGTTGGCACAGCCTCAGGGCTACATCAAGTGGCACTTAATGCAAAGCTACAGCCCCACACCGTTTGACTCAGACGCACGTTTGTTGGGGGCACGGACGGGATCATCGGCGCAACCCAATCTCATCTATATGCAGATGAAACAAATATTGATGCGCTGTGGCGCTTCCAGAGTGTTCTGCTTAATTAATGAGGGGTCATGTTCCCACCAAATCACTACCGCCACCACTACAGGGATGGAGTCATCACCGTCCAAATGAGCTGAGGTACAAGTTAACGAGACAGGCACGTCGAACATGTGCCCCTCAACAACAACACACAATTAGACTCGCACACAGATGAGGGGAAGGGACTAGATAGGCTGGGTGGAGCGTGTGTGCGTGTGTATGCCTGTGTGTGTGCGTGTGTGTGCCTGTGCCTGTGTGTGTGTGTGTGTGTGTGTGTGTGTGTGTGTGTGCGTGCGTGCGTGTTTAGTGTGGAGCAGGAGACAGGGAAAGGTGAGCGAGCCTTCTCTCTGTTCCAGATGGTTCTGTGGTTGGGAGGACTGAAATCCAACACCTTGGGTACCAACCACCTGCATCCACATTTCATCAAACCAACTCCACGTCCTGTGAGTGGATTACCCTAGAGCGAGACGCTAATCAGAGTGAGATCAACTTGTGTGCTTAGCTGGGAGGTACAAGTGTTGACAGAGGATCCACAGGTGAGAAGCCCATTAACCTAAAGGAACATTCACCAGGATGAACCAATTAAGTAGAAGCAGATATCTTGCCTCAGTCCAAATACTGATGTGATTATTCCACATGGGAGGGTCACGCAGACAGATAAAGGATCAGGAAGAAAGGGAAGAAAGCCCTGACTGAGGGACGGACTTGTCCTGAAATATCACGACACGGAATCAAAGCAGAAACGCAATGTCTGAGTCAGAGAACCATTGATATGGATATAATGAACGAGAGAGAGAGAGAGAGAGAGAGAGAGAGAGAGAGAGAGAGAGAGAGAGAGAGAGAGAGAGTACGATGGAGAAAGTACAAAATAGAATTTAGGCTATGTCCAGTTGAGAGTGCTGCAGCAGTGAACAGAGAGATATATAGAAATAGAGAGAAAGAGAGAAAGAGAGAGAGAGAGCCTGCAGCTCTGGCCCTATTTTCAGCTCCAGTGGACAGAGGCAGCTCAGTCAGTATCACCCTGTTCCTGTTTAACCCTGCACACTCGCTGCTCCCTGCTCTCTGCTCTAACTCCCACTGGGTACTGACATGGTCTTCAACACAACATGGGCATGGTGAGTATGTACTGCACACACTGTACCAACATACAAATAAAAGGACTTCTGTCGGGACAATAGATGTAAATTAGTTATACAGCTAACTCTGGCCCAACGGTTGTGTTGTGGATGGCCCTTGCTAAGTATACAAATAAATAACTAAAACACACACATAACCACACACAAACAAACACATAGAACGATTGGCAGCCAACCAAAATGAAAGTGGGAGGATTTTGTTCCAGTAAAAGTTGCAAATATTTATCAGTTCCAGAACAGAGGGTAAGCTGTCGAAGCATAACCAACAATAAACATTGTAAATCACCCAACTAACCCCACACTACACAATACTTTACAGTGGAATAACCTCTTGTCTTTACAGATATAATTTCTTTCAGCAACCCAGCAGTATCTGCAGTATATCTCATGGACTACAAGTCCCACAGCGCTGAGGCTACAGCCAGCCAACAGTCAGACTAGAGCAATATGAACTGGCGACCAGACACACTGCATGGGTAATTGGCCCCAGTCAGGATTGATTGTCAAGTGAAATGTCAGGCGCTCTTGCTACATTAGCAAGAGCCAGTCACAATAAATTAGCGTATATTCTGGTGACGCGTCCCTTTTAATTATGGCATGTGTGACAGGAATACAAATGGCACCCAAGGAGACAGGGTGCTAGGCGGAAACAAAAGACAGAGGTAATCTGGCTTCTTTTAATGTAGCCAGCGTAACAGTGGTCCCTACTGTGCACTCATATGCCCATAAAACATTTACATGTTTCATTCAAGCCTTTCTCTCTATCTCTCTCTCTCTTTCGACTCAAAATGAAAAGAAATGCATGTTCTGAATGCTATAATCAAACTGTTATCCACTTGATGTTTGACTATCTATCTACAAGCTGAAAACTAGGTAGCAATGTTAGCCTTTAAAAGTCTTTACTAACATTACTTTCAAGACTTCACTAAGATGTCTTGCATAACTCGATAAGTTCCATCCATCAAAATAACAACCTGCTCTCATTGTAAATCAATGATGCATTCTTCACTTCATCCCACCTGCAACAGTCATCCATCAAACATCTGAGGTTGGAGCCAATTATATTCAAAAATGAACCTGGAGTACGTACCCCCTGAATCTACCAACCAATCAGAATGGAACAAGGCTGCCTAGTCATCAGACCCTTCTTCTTTCAGTTTAGGTGCTAGATTCTGATGGATTGACAGAGCTGACATAATTTCTTCCTGTTCTTTCCTACTCCCTGTTCCAAACTCTCATTTACACTCCGGCACATTTGAAGCCTCTCACTTGACTGTGTGTTTGTGTGTGTGTGTTTTAGTGGGTTTATCACTGGCCTGTTTGTGTGTGTGTGTTTTAGTGGGTTTATCACTGGCCTGTTTGTGTGTGTGTGTTTTAGTGGGTTTATCACTGGCCTGTTTGTGTGTGTGTGTTTTAGTGGGTTATCACTGGCCTGTTTGTGTGTGTGTGTTTTAGTGGGTTATCACTGGCCTGTTTGTGTGTGTGTGTTTTAGTGGGTTATCACTGGCCTGTTTGTGTGTGTGTGTTTTAGTGGGTTATCACTGGCCTGTTTGTGTGTGTGTGTTTTAGTGGGTTATCACTGGCCTGTTTGTGTGTGTGTGTTTTAGTGGGTTTATCACTGGCCTGTTTGTGTCTGGCTGCATTTCTGCAGCTCCACACCGCCCTCTATGGGATCAACATGATCACTTGATTTCCATCATGATAAAACAGCAAACAGCAGTCAGGGCCGACAACAATGTCCTCATGGCAGACTTACAATACAGACTCATAAGCAGGGAACAGACAAGGGCTGCTATACGTAGAGGCCCAGAAAGCCAATCAGACTAGCTTTTAGGGCTCTAGGTGTGCTTCTTTCCCCAGTGCCCCCCAGCTGTGGGCTTGGCCCCTTCTGCGCATTTAATCTGTTCCTGTCTGACGCACAAACACCAGACGGAAACAGTAGTGGAAAACTGAGGGTCAGAAAGAGAGAGAGAGAGAGAGAGAGAGAGAGAGAGAGAGAGAGAGAGAGAGAGAGAGAGAGAGAGAGAGAGAGAGAGAGAGAGAGAGAGAGAGAGAAGGATCAATAAAGGAGAAAGAGGGACAGAGAAAGTAGAAGTGTGAAAGGGAGATATGAAGAGAGCGTGAAAGAGAGTGAAAGAGGGAGGGAGTGAGGGAGGGAGTGAGGGAGTGAGTGAGGGATGGAGGGAGGGAAAGAAGGAGGGAAGGTGAGACAGGAACATTTCAGACCTATTCTAATAGAGCTCACATCCTATCAGAGTGTCTGGCTGCACGATCAGACCTTAGGTTGCTGCTCCTGGGAGAGGTCCAAGGAAGTGACCTGAGTTACGCTCTAAACCCACGTAGCTGGATAAACCAGGGCTTTCGTTGTTAAACAGAACTTGGAAATAGGCCTTCCAAGCTTTGGCCAATATTGTTAAAAGCTTTCTCATCTCGTGTGGGGTTTTATAAGAGCTGAAAAAAAAACGTTAACAACCACAGACTGACCCTTGTAGGAATGATGGGAATTAATTTTGCACGAAAAGTTGAACTGCTCTTGGCACAAGTCATCATAAGGGTTAGAGGCAAGTGATCCACAAAGAGCAGGTTAAACAAAGTTTCAGTACTTTACAATTTGAAATCTAAAATTGCTTTATAGATGTCCTTAGATGAGTGCAAGCAGAACAGTGTGAAACTACTTTCTCAAAGTAACAACTTTCAAAGTCAAAGAGTCAGGGATAGACAAGCAGAACGGGAGGAGGTTAAGGTCTCCTTCGAACAACTTCCCCTGAAACTGCATTTACCAGCACTTTCCCTGGACTTTCATCTAAATGTGATTGGACTCCATCCTATACCAGTGGTTTGGTATTACAAATCTGAGTCTGGGAGCTTCTGATGCCACTCTCAGACAGTCCGGTACCTCCCTCTTTCCTTGGAATGACCTCCCAGTCCCTAATAGGAACCAAGCTTCACCACAAGGGTCCGACTCTGCAGGAACTACAGTCTAGAAATGAGTCATGCTCTGTAATAACAGCCCAGCTCATTTGTTCTCCGTGGCCTTTGGCACCGTTGCAGACTGCGGCACAATCCGATTGGCTGCATTGTCATATTGGAATAATTGAATTACATACAGGATGGTAATAATTTGCCATTGAGGAGGAAGGGGATAGGAGTTTCGAGAAATGGACTCTGCATGTCTTTATCGGGCTTCATGTGGTGAGTGTGAGCGTGGAAACTGTGGAACATTAGGTCTTCAACTGGGACATGTCGACTTTTCATCAGGCACACTCTTAGATTCTCTCAATAATTCAGGGGCTCTGAGCAGAGTATCTTTTAAGGGTACATTGGCCTGTACGTGATTAGACCAACTTCTTTTCATCCCTCCAGACAGTTTTTTTTTCTCCCCACTCCTTTCACTTTCACTCTTTATAATTTGCACAACATCAAGACAAACCGTTCCGTTCCATACATAGTCTGCTACATGCGGCAAAATTGAATTTCAAAACACAAAAATGTGTTTGACCTTCCAATGGCTTCCCTGTCTTTCCTTCATCACAATCTTTTTTTCTTCAGCACATCAAACTGTCCGTGTTTGTTTGTGTGTGTGTGTGTGTGTGTGTGTGTGTGAGTGCAGATCCCATATGACTCCCTTCCTGGGCGTCTCCATGCAGTGTGAACAGCTGTGGCTTAGTGACTCAGAAGGTAGAGGGCTCCCCTACTAAGACCTGCTGGGTGAGCACAGTCATATCAAGAACTCCTCATCTTTGGGTGGGTGGACCCAGCACTATGTGGGTGGACTGCATCATTTAATGAAAAACATACAGGAATTCTCTTGAGCCACCTTGTCTGGTTAAACTACCTGAGGTGTCACTTGAATATATATCTACGATCTAGACTGGTTCCTGCAGTCAGGTTTGATTAAACGGACGTCTTTATGGGCTGTGTCTAAACAACTGCAGTAGCTGCCAACGGAGGTGGAGTGTGCAGGACCTAACTAGAGAGATTCCTCCAGGGGCAGAAACAGGCTGAGCTCACCAGACGCTTACTCAGCTCTCCTCTCCCCCCCTCGTCTGGGACCAGGGAGTCCTCGACCTCTGACCTCTCACTCGATAGAAGTCATCGCTGTCACACATCCTTGAACAACCACAAACACACACACAGCAACACACTTACATACGCAAAAACACATATGCACAAACGCATACAGACATATTACTGACAACCGCACACACACACACACACACCCACACACACTGTCTGTGTTGAGCCAGCTCTGCTGTGTCAGCCACATTAACCTGTCTGGGGCCAGGCTCAGCTTAATGCATGGCACAGCAGCATTGTCTGTCTGTCTCTTAGGTCACCTTCAGTCTTAAAGAGACTAACTCCTTGCAGACACTCTCTCTCACACACACACACACACACACACACACACAAACACACCCATGCACAGGCACTGCTTTTGGCCCTCACAATCTTTGTGCCCACATTTCGTTTCAGCATGCATTCCCTTGCCTTGACAAACAGCTACAAGCCATTGCAAACACAAATATTGTTCAAATGTCTCCAGTGCGATCATCTGTTTCATGCTCAAAAGAAGATTTCAAAACATTACTATGCCTGCCTGGTGTTCCTTTCTCCATTCTGCCCTGCAATTTGGTGTCTATTAACCACACACAATGACGTCTGTTTCCTTATTTTTCTTCATTTAGATGTGCAGGGATGAGAATGTGGTGTTATTATCTCACTGCAATAATAATTTGCTGGGATGAAAGCATTGCAGATACAATACGTGGCACATGAGGAAGGGACTGATCGCATTTGAAAAGAGGCAAATACAAAGGTCTGGTTTCTGCTGAGCTGGAACGTGCATGTGTGTACAGTGTGTTGAAATGCCAAGCTATACAGCAAGAAATATGATGCACGAGGCATGTGCGAGATGTGTGTGCACATGTGCGCACCCACACACACACACACACACAGCCACACACACACACAGCAAGGAGAGATGACCTGAGCTGAGTGTTGCAGTAGAGCAGCTGTGAGTGGAGCCGTCTCACTCATCAGCCTGAAGAAGAAAACTGAGTACCGTATTCAGAGAAGACTTTCAGTCAAAGCCGTCTGTGGTTATCTGAAGTCTGTCCAGAGATGCTCTGATGCCTCGCTTCAGTGGCCGTCTGAGAGGGAGTCCTACAGATGAGTGTGGCTGGGTGTCTGGTGTTTGCGTTGTATGTTCGCTCTCACTCTCTTTCTCTGTTGTTGGAACTCGTCCCATCAACAGAATGACCTGTTGTGACACCATGTCCCACCACAACATGTCTACCCATACCTCCACATGCCCACCACCCACACTCCACCCACACCCACACCCACCCACACTCCACCCACCCACACGCACATCTTTGAGTTGAAAGGAACAGAGGAGGTCTAGGATCTGTTGTGCGGTAATTATTGGTGGTGTGTTTTAGACTCGGCAGAAACATTCCCAAACCCAGCAGCACACTAACACAGTGACTGAACACTTGAGGCAGACATTCCTCCTCCTCCTCTTCCTTTCCTCTGTCACATGGAGAAAAACTAAGAGAAAAAAAGACACATATACATCTAGATCCAGAGAGAGGACAGACAGAAAGACAGACAGACAAACAGACAGAAAAACAGGACTTGATTGTGTGAGAAGGAATTATACAGAGAAGATTAATGCATTCAAGAGCATAATATATACATGATATACATGTAGCACATATCACACACTCTCTCTTAATCACTTTATATACACAAAGCGCTGATACATAATTACACCAGATGTTCAAATAGACCCGTCTACAGCTATAAATATATATAAAATCATTGAGAAAGAGTGTGTGAGAAGGAGCCAGGCAGAAAGAGAGAGAGATGTCAGACTAAGAACAAATTCATTTCATTGTTTACCCAGAAACCACTACTGCACTGTCCATGCATACTGCCCTGCCCATGACACTCTGCGGCTAAATCTTTCTGCTGCCCACCATTTGTGTTTATGGATGTGTGTGTGTGTGTGTGTTTGGGTGTGAGCGTGTGTTCAGGGTCCATCAGAGTCCTTGGTCAAACATTACTTCCGCACAATTGCCCTCTAATTAGATGAGCAGGTTTAATATGTGATTCATCGCTCACCGAGATAGCAGCCCCCCTCCCCCTTCCCCCCTACCCTAGGGCAGTAACCATGGTAATGTGGAAGGCGAAAGCATGATATTGTATTATACAGAACAAAGGAGGTGTTGGATGATGTATGTAACATTCTTTGTATGCACACGCACGCACACACACATGCACACACACACACACACACACACACACACACACGTACATCAGGTGGAGAGGTTTACATGGTACACACAAGATGGGAAAACATGACTGTACAGGAGTGTAAGGGTATTTACACACACATATACGTGTGTGTTTTCACGAGATGGGAAATATCACCGTGTGTCTGTCTGTGTGTGCGTGCGTGCGTGCGTGCATGTGAGAGAGAAAGAGAGAGAGAGTGAGAGATAGAGAGAGGGCAAGAGAGCAAACGAGAAAGAGAGAGAGAATGCAACAGAGGGGCAGATACATTTATATTCATCTGTGCCTCAGGGGGTCTGAGAGTGAACGGTGTAGGAAAAAACGTATATTGAGCGTGCTGGGTGTTGACCTATTACATATTGAGTGGTTTTGTTTAAAAAGCACACCGATTCCTTCAATTTGCATCATCAACCTGGGCCAGACCTGGTAATGATTACAGATTACTAGTGTGACCCTATGCTGCTATAAGGCTGGTGGCTGGTCTTCTGTTGTAAACCAGGCAGGGAGGAAGAGGAGGAGAATGAGCAGAGGAAGAAGGAGGAGAAAGAGTAGTAAGAGCAGTAGGAGAGGGAGGAGGTATTGTTTAGAATCTGTTTTGGCAGGGGCTTGGGTGACAGCCAGCAGACTGCATTTGATTATTATGGGGGTGGTGGTGGTGGTATTTGTGTGTTTGTGTTTCTGTCTTTGTAAGAATAGTATTTGTGTTTGCATGTGCGTATAAACCATGTTTTAGGTATGTGTATGTGTGTGTATATGCCTCTGTGACACTTACAGCAGAGTGAACCAACAGCAGGCTCCAGCAGGGGCCTGTCAGTGGGTGGGGAGATGAGAGCTGGCCTCAGTAAGCACTAAGCACCAACACATGATTACACCAGATGCTCAAACGGACCTGTCTACAGCTGCTGATCCCTCAACATGCTCTCACATTGTGATACACGAACACACACACACACACACACGCATGAGCTCGCATGGATGGACGTGCACACACACACACACACGCATGAGATCACATGGCTGGACGTGCACACACACACACACACACAGGGGCGTGCACACATATACACACACGTGGACGGACATGCACACACACACAGGAATGGAAGTGTTCTTCCCATGTCAAGTCATCGGAGCGCTCTTCGGAGGGAGGGAGGGAGGGAGGGAGGGAGGGAGAGATGGGGACACATAGCTCTGTTTGTCTGACCTTCCTGCCACTCTCAGCACCGCTGGCTCAGAAAGAAACCGACAAAAGTTACAAGAACAGATACAATATTGAGATAGGCCACAGCCGTGCCTTACCTCGTAACACTGTCCTGCTCTCTCTCTCCCGTATCTACCTCTCTGTCTTCTTCTCCAATGATCTCTCTTTCTCTTTCCTACCCCCATCACTCTCTCTCTCCCCCCCCCCCCCCGTCTCAGCATGCAGAGTTCTTCTCAATTCAGTCTCCCGAGTGCAGGACTAACTGACTGAATCCCGACATCAACTTCAGCTTCAAGTAAAAGGGGGAAGAAAGAAAACTGGGACACATACAGACACACACACACGTACACACAAAGTCCAATTGCCCACAGATTTCTCGGTGGCAGACGCAACCCAGTTCCAGTAGCTCTCTACACTAGTAATCCATGACGCCATCCACCCAGGATGCTGCCAGGCTCCTCCTGCAGTACCAGCAGCCTCCACTAGAGCTCCACACAGCCCATCCTCCTCAAGATGTGTCCTGACTTAATAGGAAACCTTCAACTTTGTCCCGGACTTTGCAAATGTCTTTTCCTTAACGAGGAGGGATGGTAATCCCTGCTAAAAAGGACATGCGGTCCTGTTCTATATTCCGGTCTTGGATGAGCCCCAGAGTGAGCCCTCTCCAGGACTTTAATTGCTTTAAGCCAACATTCAAATAATATGCAGGGGTGGGTTACTTTTATGTGCTTAGCTAAGGACAATGTAAACATAAAGTAAACAATCATTCATGGATAATCCCAATATGCTGTCAGTGTACTGTCGAGAGAGAGAGAGAGAGAGAGAGAGAGAGAGAGAGAGAGAGAGAGAGAGATCAATAAAGGAGACAGAGGGTCAGAGAAAGAGAGGAAGTGTGAAAGAGGGAGCTATAAAGAGAGAGTGAAAGAGAGAGTGAAAGGTGCAAATAGGGTATTGCTGTCAATTAAGCCTGGGGATTGGCATGGCTGTGGCATGGCTGTGGTCTATCTGAACGTTGAAAGGAGAGACCCCGAGCACCTACTGTTCCCATTCCTCAGTCCATTATTACTGCAATCCTTCCTGAATGCTTCAGTGGTCCACAGTCCAGATGCTGTGTGGATAGCAGCAATCCCAAATAGGCAAAGAAATCACTAACAGGGGAAGGCGTGAGTCCTACCTTGTCATTCTCTGCTCCCCCACCAGGGAGTTTAACAAGGTCATGCCACATCAGCATCTGTCTGTATATACAGTGATGAATATCTCTGTCTCACATGCTCAGGCACAGGTGCTCCAACACACCCACACACACACACAACTGCAAACACACACACACACACACACAACTGCAAACACACACACACAACTGCAAACACACAGACACAACAGCAAACACACACACATACCTAAGGTAATGTGGGGGAAAAGGATGATCCTGAGAGTTCAGAGTACAGGGGGAGGCCTTGGTGTGGCCAGAGACCAGGGGGAGGCCTTGGTGTGGCCAGAGACCAGAGGGAGGCCTTGGTGTGGCCAGAGACCAGGGGGAGGCCTTGGTGTGGCCAGAGACCAGAGGGAGGCCTTGGTGTGGCCAGAGACCAGGGGGAGGCCTTGGTGTGGCCAGAGACCAGAGGGAGGCCTTGGTGTGGCCAGAGACCAGGGGGAGGCCTTGGTGTGGCCAGAGACCAGAGGGAGGCCTTGGTGTGGCCAGAGACCAGGGGGAGGCCTTGGTGTGGCCAGAGACCAGGGGGAGGCCTTGGTGTGGCCAGAGACCAGAGGGAGGCCTTGGTGTGGCCAGAGACCAGAGGGAGGCCTTGGTGTGGCCAGAGACCAGGGGGAGGCCTTGGTGTGGCCAGAGACCAGAGGGAGGCCTTGGTGTGGCCAGAGACCAGGGGGAGGCCTTGGTGTGGCCAGAGACCAGGGGGAGGCCTTGGTGTGGCCATAGACCAGAGGGAGGCCTTGGTGTGGTCAGAGACCAGGTGATCTGTCCTCCTTAAATGTTTCACGTCTTCAGCTCATTCAGCCCCATGCCACCACACAGACGTTTTTTTTCTCCTTGATGGGGGACAAGACTCCATCCATCTGTTCATCCATCCATCTGCTCATCCATCCATCTGTTCATCCATTCATCTATTCATCCATTCATCTATTCATCCATTCATCTGGACTCCCACCCCGTTCACAACCCAGTCTGCTCTCTATAAGCTGGCCCACCCTCTGAGCTTGATGGCATTTCAGACACACAAACCTCTCTTTTCCCATTAATATCTCTCTCTCATTGTGAAGGTTATTGACATTATGGCCAGCAGTATTCATCAGGGAAGATGGTGTGTTGGAGATGAGGGAGTCCTGCTGCTCTGACCCCTGCTGAGAAGTCCTATTGATGTTGCAGCCAGCCTGGTGGAACACACACGACAGCAAAGAGGAAGGAAAACCATAACAACATATAGAGAGAAAATCTGGTTCCCTTTGATTTCTCCAGTAGCTCGACCCAGTAGCTCCAGGGGGAAGGTACTCATGTACCACTTAACAAAGCAAACAGGCGATTAACCTCGCTTTCTGTAGCCCACGGCAACAGCCGCAGACGACTACGTTCCCTACATCTGAAGCCGAACGAAGAGGAGTGACAGGCTCTTAGACCTGTGACGGTCTACTGTCTGCCGTGAACACGACCTCGGTCTCTTCATGCAACATGCTTCCTTCTCCAGCGGCCATGACGGCTTCCCGCTCCAGTAGTGGAGGGTCGGGTCTAGCCCACAGACAGTAAACACAGCTGAACCTATGACATCAAGAGAGTGGTAATAACGGTACACTTGACCTGACTGTGTGTGAGGTGTGTTCTCTCTAGAACCCTGGCCAGTCCCAGAAGTCCATGCTGGAAGAGGGGTGACAGAGAGGTTCCATCTATTTGTGTGACCTCAATAGCGGGGGCCAGAAGTTCAGAACAGCAGTGCATTGTGGGTCAGGTTTGCTCCACTCCTCTTACATACCCCTGTTCGCTGTTAGCAGCACTTGAACACACACACACACAATTGCTTGGCCTACATTACATATCTGGTTAGTCTGTGTGTGTGTAACATAGTGACAGCAAATTGTTGAGAGAGAGAGAGAGAGAGAGAGAGAGGAAAAAAGGGAGAGAGAAGTAAGTCTTAAGGGGATTATTTCTTAACACTGTTGGCGTTGTTGCGGCCCTGTGGAGGTAGCGTGAGGGTGTCAGAGTGAGAAAGGCACTGTTAACACTACATTATGGGCATGCTAATGTTGCAGTGTGACAGAAATAGGGAGGGACAGAGAGAGAGAGAGAGAGAGAGAGAGAGAGAGAGAGAGAGAGAGAGAGAGAGAGAGAGAGAGAGAGAGAGAGAGAGAGGGAGAGGGGCAGGGAGGGAGAGGGGCAGGGAGGGAGAGACAGAGAGAGAAACAGAAAAACAGAGCGAATGAGAAAAAGCGAGAGAGAGACACAGTGTATGATCATGCCTGTGGGTCAGACCGAAACACTGACATGCAAGGTTACACACACACACACAGCTATACACAGTGTCAGCACCTTCACACCTCGCGTTTGAGTGTTAGGGACATGGCAACAGAAGAGAGAGCCTGGTGACAGCAAGACAGCAGTGGTACTCAGCAGCACTTAGCACAGCCGTCCACAAGCACAGAGGAGCTTGAACAGTCACACGGCGGCGGTTAGAGCCCCTCCCTCTATGGAGTCTTTCTGAAGGATAACTGGGTAGTGCATCTCTCATGTCCCATTCAGGTGGGCGGGGGGGAGAGGAATTGGACTTGACAGTGGGAGTGTTGTTTAAACAACACGTCCAGCACACTTGTAGCCTACTGCTACCGAATGCTACAAAACAGCTTCCAAGTGTCTTATGCATCACAAAGGTTTTGTAAAATGACATTCATCGTTGGCTTAACAGTAATTGGGATGGACTCATGCAGGGGGGAACGTTAGAGCTTTGATGGGTACCCCATAAAAAATCCACAGGGCCTGTGTACTGCATCTCATTGTGTCTCTTTCAATGGCTGTGATGAAGTGAATGGGGGCCAATGGTTTAATAGCTGGTGATGTTGAGGCTGTTGAAAGGAGCGTGATACGATGGAGTCTTCTCAATGGGTTGGCTCAGTGCACGGCCTTTCAGCGGCTAATAGGACTGTGATTGGATCTGCTGTCAATTTTGCCGTCCGATAGGCTCCTCCAGTTTGTTTAGCGTTTAGAACGGCGGGCAGTCTGGGCCGCCCCTCGATGAAAAAGGATCCAATTAAACCTTGTGACCCAGATAAGTCAGTGGTGGTAATGGGGACTGCTGTCCCATTATCCCAAACTGGCGTTAGTATGGAGTACCCAACCCATTCTCTAGAAGGTACACACTAAGTCCTATGTACAAATACTGTACAGGCATGTACATGTAGCGACAGACACACACGAACACACACTCCAAACACACGATACGTGTGGTCACTGGGTCACTTCCATGCATGCACACACACTGCAGCGGGCCCACACACACACACGACACACACATTTGGTTTTGTTCGAAAAGTACCAACCATGCCAACACAAGTGGGTAGGGTTTGAGGGCATCTATTTAAAGCTTTGGCATCTGCAGCTTCTGCCATTCACTGGGTTTTCAATTCATCCAGTGTGATGGTGTTGAGGGTCGACAGGGCCCTTCGATACACTCTAGGAGCCCACTGGACAAGCAAGGGATAGAGGACAGTGGTGCACCTGCTTTAGGGCCCGCTTCTTAACATGCAAGGTCAACGTGCCGGCCACTCCCAGACTACTTCCAGTTTGTGTTTATGTCGTGTCTAACAATTGACAATACCCGTGAACTGTGCATCACACTTGAAAAAGGATGGAGAATGTGGAGAATGTTGGGACACATCAATGGGATGAGACGGGTGTTTTCAAATTACAATGAGGCTTCACTCTTGTTGAGCTAATCCTTTCTGGAGAGTAATTTTCTGACGAGCAGTGCACCCTGGGATATCAGGCTCCCCTTGCCAAGGTTTCCCCCAGCCTTCCTCCCATCACTCTACCACGTACACACACACACACACACACACACACATACACACACAAACAAAGCCATAGGCAGGTCTCTTGCATGGGGTATGTGTGTACAAGAGAGGATAACAGCAAACAGTGAAGAACTGCATTGACAACCACAACAAATATTGTAGTTGGAGGAAGGTAGGGAGCGTAATTGTGGGTGTGAACCTGTTAGAGTGTGTGAGAGAGAGATGAAGATAGAAAAATAAGTTGAGAGGATGCTTAGCAATGTGCCCTTTTCCCACGCCTCATTAGAATAACTGTGGCTTCTTTCAAGTTAGAACAATGGTCATCCCATCACTCATAGTAATGCATGCAGAGAAGCCAGCTACCGTTGTGCAGGCTAACCTGCCAAGGCTGAGAGGCGGGAGACCCAGCGTTTGGCTCCAGATCGCATTATACCAATAGAAACAGGAGAGGATAGGCTGGTCAGAACCCAAAGAGGCACAGCTAGAATTGCTCTCATTGGAGCCTGCTGAGGCAGGCCAGTCCAGCTAGCTAATGCTTGCTTTATATTGTACAGACTAATGAATGCTACTGAAGCTTCATACTGTATAGGCTACCTATTGCCAGCTCTTTCTGTATAGTCTAACTCATCCTAGCTGATAGGCTAGCTCTAATATGGTGTGGCAGGTGGGAGATATACATACAGAAAGTAGGTTTATGAGGAAAGCTTATGCATGTACAGGTGACATCTTTGTTTGTGGTAGGTAAGACTTTCATAGAGCATTTGGTTGCAGATCTAGAGGTTACAGGTTATATTTCGCCACTTTGCATAACATTGTCTGCTTAATGAATACATTCTTGTTCGTTTTTCAAACAGCAGAATACCAATGTGATAACAGCATAGCAGAAAACTATAACGAATCCGCAACCAACTGGCCCGGAAAGCTCAAAGCATTTACATACTAGGAGCGTGAACAATGCTTTGCAAAACAAAGACAGAGAGAATTATCTTCGGTCGCTGGATAATAGAGAACAGTTGCCAACACATACATATGCTATACTGTAGAGCCTCTACTGTCTCTCAGTTTGAGATAATTCATTTGGCCAACCATGTGTGCCAATGGTGGGTGGCTGTGTGAATGGGGAACCTTGAGTTAATTACTGCTGGTCACAACACTCTTCAACAGTAGTCTTTCTCTTCCGGAATGACTGGAGACTCATTCCATTGTAATGACAGGAGAAGTAGCTTTCATTGGGAGAAAGAGGATGGGAGGAGAGAAAGAGAGAGAAAGCGAAAGAGAGAGAAGGAAATGAGAGAGAGAGAGAGAGAGAGAGAGAGAGAGAGAGAGAGAGAGAGAGAGAGGAAAATGAGAGGAGGGAAGAGCAGAAGAGGGAAGAGCAGAGCAGAGCAGAAGAGAGGATAAGAGAGGAAAGCTTGGATCATCTTAAAAGCTCCAAAACAGATGTCCTACTTCAGAGAGAAGTATGCAGGAGAGACAGGTCACACACTCCCTTAACCTCAGTCTAATTACTGCATACCTTCTGTTAAACAACACACAGTCTAAACAGAGTTATAGAGTGAAGGAATAGTGCCAGTTATAAGACCGGTTCATCTGGCTCACTCGTTCCTCCTCAATATCATTATTATTTTCTTTTCTGTCTGTTTTATTGCCAGGTGTGGAATACCCCCCCCCCCCTCCAATCTCCTTCTACCTCCACCCTGCTTGTGTTGGGGGGGGGCAACATACACTTACAAACACCACACCCACTCCTCTCTTCTTATAACTGGGTAGAAAAGCATTCGGCACAATCTCCCATCCACCAAACAGTATGACTCTGAGTTTTATCCTTCTATAGGGACACTGGAAGCCTTAAGAGATCATACAAATCTGAGCTATGAGATATTCATCATCTGAAAGACCATTTCCATCACGACTGATATTGAAGCTCCAATGCCTAAGGTGTAATACCGGACAAGGAAATGACTGCCCCTCGAATCTCTGTGGGAATCAATATGCTTCTTATTGAAACTAGACACCAAAACATGTCCACTTACAAATACAATCCATGACTTGCGTGGGCGGTACATGGTGAGCTTTGTCTCATACTTTTGCCATTAATGGTGTGAGACAAAGCATGCCCACTGTGCCATGACAGAACTACAGCAGGGAGCCACCTTCACTGGGACTGGTCACTGGTTGCTGCCCTGGTTTGCTTTGACTACTGGTGTCCACACAGAGCTCTACTGAACAAAGAGTGCTGCACAACAGAACTGCATACCTGAGGAGAACACAGGCCATGTCCATGGCCCTCAAGTTCATGGGAAGTTCAAAGAAAAGCCATTCCTTCTGGCCTTTGGCATGGACGTGGTAGTGGAGATTAACGCCATGCCTAGTTGTCTGATGTCTGTAAGAGGCTGTGTAAGTGCAGGATGCTGAATAAATGACTGAGATGATGGGCTTCTCTTGATACTAGGAAGATATACCTCCTTGGAAGACCTCGGATCTATCTGACATGAGCCTTCGTCAGAGAACCCATAATGAAGGACATCTAGGAAAAGGCTTAGCCCGAGCAGCAAATAGACCCAACCCAGCACGGTTCCTCTCGCTCTCCTTCTTTTGCCCAGTCTCTCACTCTCCCCTTCTACTTACCCTCTCTCTCCCTCTCTGTCCCTCGCTCTCCCTCCCTCAGGATCAGGTCAGTGTGTTATCTTATTCAGTGCCAGGCTGTTTCTAAGCAGTTCTCTCCCCCACTGACTGTTAGGAAGCATGAGTAATGTATGAGAGCCCAGGGACAGCAGGGGTCCCCCATATACCCCAACCCTGCCCCCCCCCCATCCCATCCACATCTTCCCCCTGCTTCTGGACTGATTTAAAGATGCTGTGCACCTTCTGACTCTCCGTGGAAACCAGGATGGAATATGGAGCAAAAAAGGTGTGATCAAGAAGAAGAGAAAGGGGGTGGGGAGATTTAGAGATAAAGTGTTTTTGTGGACTCGCTTTGGTCCAGGCCGAGGTGAGACTGACCTCTCTACAGGGAAATATGTAGAAGAGAGATCCAGGAGGTGTGGACTGAAAAGGAGCTGAATAATGAAAGAGTATAGAATCTCTGTGGGGGGAGAGTGATAAAGATAAAAGGCAGTTCAGGGCCTCATCAATGTTCTATAAGACCAGGATAACAAGCTGAGGATACTTTATTGACAGGAGGAAAGAATCCATGTTGCCCATTTCCACAGTTTCCATATAAAACCATCGGAAAGTGCAAGTGTACAAAGTGAATAGAGCTGTACTGCTCAGGGTTTTAAGTCCCGTCCTCAGAGGACCAATAGGATCCAGAATGCACAGCAGAAAATCAATGTTCTCCTGCATTCTCATTTTAAGGTCTCTTAAGACCTCGAATTGAAAGACTTTTACTCTGTCAGATCTTGATTCCCTTTGAATCTGCCGTAGCATGCATAGACTATCCCTCTCTCACCCTTAAATACACACACAGGTGAAGGAGCCCTTCAGTCCTAGAGTGGTAGCATAGAGCTAGTACATCCTCTTTGACTTGTGCAGATGCACAGATACCCAGACTCCCTAGTCTCTCCAGAGAGAATTGTTTCATATTGATTGCTCCGTTTTCAATGAATCAGCAAGAACCCTGCGTAGCCAAGGGAGTTTGCTGAATACTCTCTCTTTATATTTCTCTCCATCTCTCTTATTCCCTCCCTTTTTCGTCTCTATCTCTCAGTTGAGGTTAGCCTCTGTTCACCCTCCCCGTTGATTTGCATATTCTCCACTACCAAACACTCATTTACATGCATAGGATTTCAAAGCAGAGATATGACACTTTCACCACACAGAATATGATCTTTGTCACAGCATTTCTGCTCTGGCCAACAACAAAAAGATGTTTTATACACTGGCCAGGGTATCTACAAATCATTGGTATGTTTATGTCTCTGATTCATATCATCACTAAATTATTCAGATTCACAATTCCTAGAGGTTTACACTTCTATAATCTACAATCAATGTCACTGTCGATTGGCATGGTTGTTTAGACAGGCAGCTTTGACTGGTTCTAATAGTGTTCGTCCTGTGGGCCCAGAGTTTAGCCCGGCTAACTCCTGCCTGCCCGGATAGCTTTGATTTGTATTTGAGAAATAGAAATCTGCTTATCTTTGGGAGAGAGGCTCTTTCATAATGTGTTCATATTAGCAATACGACAAAACAACAACATTAAGCAGCTTTCGGTGTGACCAGTCACATCTCACCGTTGGCACAAGGGCCGCTTGATGACTGAATATCCCAAACCAGAGCCCCGCCTTGTCTTCCTTGACCCAATCCAAATCCCTTTCCTCAGGAAGTGATCTTGTTTACACACCTGCCTCCATATCCCAAACTATTTAGCTAAATAGAATTCCATTTTGACACTAACAGGTCCATCACAATGGATAGATGTCCTATAGGGCTTTCTTGGCAAGCGTCCAACAGAGCGATGTTCATTACAGATACGATACACCTGGTGTTTCCTAAACAGCTTTGCTGATGCTGCGGTTATCTGTGAAACCCATGTGACCCCGGGGCGCATGTGGACCTGTAGCTCCAAAGGCACAGCCATCTGTCAGAAGTGTTCTGTGGGGCAGCGCCGGCCTGAAGTGGGCCTGACACAGAGGGAGGGCTCACAAAGAGGCAGCTTGTGGTTCTGTCTGTTGGGATGAGATAGGAATAGTTTGGCTGAGGGGACGGTGGTCCGATTCAAAATGAGGGCTGCTTCTGAAAGCGTGGACACGGTTCTGGGTAGTGAATGAGACCCGTTTGAGAGCGAATCCATCCTCACCGTGACACAGCCTGTGTTTCAGTGCTAAGGAAAGGTTGACATGTCTTTCCATCAGGACAGTATACCGTTTCCAAATATACAGTCCGTGTGTCCCATGTGAGCCCACATATGACTGACTGAGCCAAGGGTGGATCAGCCAGAGAGCCAGACACAACCTGACGTGTAAAAGGGGTAAAGGGCTTTCACAATAGCACTGGACCTTGAAGCTCTGTGTCCTCTAAAACAGATTTGAACGCGTCCTCTGAGGATTCAAATGCATCTCAGTGAAACATGCGAAGAGAGCGCTCTGAGGAGACCACAGAGATGTGCGAGGAAGCAGCCTCAGCATCACGGTGTTGCTGTCAGGTCGACGACGGAAACAACAGCTGCCGACTCACTCCTGCCTTCTCTACTCTCGGTTGCCGAGGTAACCGACAACACGGACGCATACTAACTGGCAAACACATGCTGTAGCGCCGCACGCACACCCGTACAGAGCAACTCTTCGCTCTGAACCATATTGGTATGAGTACAATAGAACACTTCACACCCACTCGACACAAACGCAAGCCAAAACCGTTGATGGATGTAGTGTCTTCATAGACACAGCTGAAGTGCATGGAGAGAGTTGGACGGCTTGCTGGAACAAACAAGGCATGGCTTTTGTGAGTGTGTATTTGTGTGTGTGTGCGCGCTGTATCATTCCCTCTCCCTGGAGGTCAGGGGCGGGAGGGGGGGGGGGGGGGGAGTCAGACAGTGTAAAAACAGCCCACGGTAGCAGGATGTCCCCACCTAGCCTCTCTCAACGCACACCCCAGTCCCCATAATGCACTGCAATATTGGAGAAACAAATATTTGTGTGTGTGAAAGTCTGTGCGTGCGTGTGTATGTGTGAGAGGAGGGGTATGGATGGGTGTGTGTGTGTAGGAGGAGGAGGAAGGGGGGGAGGCTGTGAGTTTATCTCTATGCGTCTGTCTGCGCTTAGGCTTGTGTTGCTTCCACTCTCTCTCTCTCTCTGCTATTAAGACAGATGGGTCTGACTCCACAGTGAGGGCACAGGGTACCTCACAGCGTACCTGGCCCTCAGAGACCTCCACCACAGGGACAGAGCACACTGCCCCGGAGAACACCGGCCAGTCCACTCTCACTCTCACACACATCAATCATGCAGTTACAGCAGCATGGAACATTGACCAAAGTCTGACACACACTTCCCCCACCCAGCAAGGCAACCAGTTCCACTCCTCAGCATGGCAGGCAACCCTCCCATAATAGCAGCTTGACCAACAGACTCATCCTCCTGTAAGATGAGACTACAGCAAACGGCTCTCATCATGTCTTATGCTTGGCGGTGAAGCTATGATTGAAAGGTGAAACATTAGTCCAATGATCTGGTGTTGTGGTGAAGTGTTTTCAACAGATAAACTGTAGCGGAGCCACAAGGGTACTGTATAGGATTGATCCCGCTGACCCCCTCCACCCTCCCTGCCCTCACCTTCAACCTAGCCCGCCACCCCTTTCGGGCCGCGGGCGCTAAAGAGGGTGCCAGCGGAGTCATAGTGATGAGTCACTCCCTCTCTCTTCTCCTCTCTTTCTTCTAACATGCTCTCGACAGACACACTGTGGTCAAGCAGAAGACGTTTTTTTACAGTGGAACTCAGTGGAGTGTCCGGATGTTTCCTCCTTGTTAGAGTGGGTAAGGTCATGCTAGCCTGATGCCGAGCTTGTCGCTTCAGGAGCGCTGGCCACTACAGCTTAATGAGTATTTCTGGCTCGGATGGCAAGCGTGCACAGACGAAGACTGCCTCAAGCTCAACCTGGAAATGTCTCGTCATACCTGGCAAACCCTCCCCTGTCTGGAAGAGGGGAGTTGGCATCTGTTTCTCCACTCTATAGTCAGGATTTGTATTTACACTCCCAGTACACACAACACCTCTCTCTTACTAAACTGCGGTCTGTATTCAAATCACAGTACATGACAATACAGCATTGCTTCCCTGTCCCATCTAATGTAACTGGCACTGGGTAAAAGGCTCAGCTTAGCATGTTAGGACGATAGCTGCTGTGTTCACTGTCCTTTGACCGCTTTGCCAGGACAGGCTTTAGGAGATGTGAGCAAGACTGGAAAGGAATTTGCCTAAGAAGAGAGTTAACAAACTCTCGTCCCTACAGGAGGCCACATACAGAATGTAACACATGCAAACTCCACTGGAGCCACCTGTCTGCAAATCTGACTTTGTATACAGAATCTCTCTTCATTAAAAAACCCAGTTGACTATCTCCGCTCACTCCATTAATGAGACCTTAATTGTGCCCCACGTTAGGTAATGCAACAATCAGCTGTTGTGGAGATTCTAATTACATCCTGTACAGAGTTGATTGCTGGTGGCAATCCCATCTAATCCTTGCCTAGGGGACTAATAAAGACTTGATATTCTGCTCTGCTTTAGGCAAAGGGACCAGGATAGCACTACTGTACTTAGATTACACGTCATGAAAAATGCAAAGAGAAATTGAAGAGAAACGGAAATGGGGCAGTCGACTATGCTTAATCACACACACACACACACACTAAGTCCATATTTAGTATGTCAAACTGATACAGCGTAGAACTTGGACGTGTTATTTCCATCGATGCCCACATTTGAAGAGGGTATGCTTTGTAGTGGGAGGGCAGCATACTGTACCATTGGATTCAACCTTACAGGAGCATTAGCAACATAATTGAACAAGAAAAGTCCAATGTATTATTCATAAATGCCATGAACAACCTTTGCAAATCCACCATGCGTGTACAGCCAGTCAGGTGTTCGGCTAAAAAGAAAAGACACTTTGACCTTTCAGCGCCATCTCAGTAAAAATATTTGTCGATAGTTCCTAGATCTGAAATAGAAGAAGTGTAAAAAAATATTAAGAACTTTTGGGCTGTGAAGCACTATCTGATCTGAAAGCAGAACATGCTGTGGTTGTACAGAACTATTTTTATAAGAAATAATAGCATATGAGATCACTGATGCTGGAAAGATCAGGGTTACTCTTAATGGGTGTTGGTCTCTTGTCCATTTGCCCTCTGCTTTAGCGGAAGTATTCCTGTTGGCAGCACTTAGCTCAGGGGCAGTCTGTAATGTTTCCAACATTAAACCACAACTGGAGTGTTCTGATATTTTATTTAGATTCAGTATATTGATAGCTTAGTTATGATTAGACACATTACTGACCATGTGTTTTGGGCATTTTACAAGGTATTGTAGCGACCCACGGATTGGTCGCGTGTTAACTCGCGCTGTTGGCGCAAAGGATTGTGGGTGGCGCAATTCACATACTTGTTTCATGTTTGGTTAATGTTGTATGCATGTTTGAGTTGAGTGTTGTTGTTCTGTCAATTAGGTTTGTCAGTGGATGATGTATGGATATTAGTAACTATAAGTTATCGTTGTTGCCATAACTGTGAATTGTATGTGAGTTAATGACTTGTTGTTGGCATTCATATGTGATTGGTGGTGTAGTAATAAAACCTGTAGTCGAGCGGTGTATGGGACACAGGATAAAAAGGTCTTCTTCTCTGCGTCCGATTATTACGCATCCACTCCAATATAGACCCCTAGCGCCATCGTTACATTGGTGTCAGAAGTGGGATGGCGCAACCACGCAGGATGGAGGAAGAAATCGCAGATCTTGAAGAGACCATTAAGAGGACTCAGCTACACCTGGAGAAACGTAGGCTGAAGATGGAGCGTTCCAGGGCAAGAACGTCGTCCCACGCTGATGGGTCCAGTGTGCCACGGCCTTGTCGCCCCCTAGAGGCCGGGAGTGGAACCACAGAACACACAGCCATAGCTGTGGACATCCAACCTGACCTACCTGGGGCGTCCCCACAGGTGGATGTTGGGGCCATCCTGCCCCGTTCCACTGCCATGCCAAGAACACCAGCGAAGGTGCCCAAGTTCAATGGAGAGACGCTCCTGGAGCCATATCTTGCCCAGTTCCAGTTGGCAGTGTGGCATGGTGGTTGGAGCAGCGAGGAAGCCGCCACTCATCTTGCCCTGGCGCTGGAGGGAAATGCGCTGCAGGTGCTCCTGGATCTGACCCCGGGAGAACAGCGGAACCTGGAGACCTTGACCGGGGCCTTGGAGAGGCGGTTCGGGCAGCCACCATTCCCTGACCAGAGTAGGGACAGGCTAGCCAGCTGTCGCCGCCAGGAGGGAGGGAGTTTGGGCGCTTTCGCCGCAGATATCCAGCTCTACGCCCGCCATGGCTATCCAATGTTCGACGCCGCTGCAAGAGGGGAGCTGGCTCTCCATGCATTCCTCAAGGGGCTTATGCCAGAGCAGCTACGCCAGCATGTGCGTCTCACCATGCCCAGAACCCTGGAGGGGGCTCTTCAAGAAGCGGTACGGGCAGAGGCGGTGCTCTGCACTCAGGCTGCCCCACGGCTGTCCCTTCCACACGTCCGGGCCATCGACTGTGAGGGTGAGGAGGCCGAGCCAGTTTGTCAGGTGCAGTTTCAGCGGCGGCCAGCCCCAGCTGGGAACCGTCGACCTCGATCCACTCTTCGGTGCTATCGTTGTGACGAACCTGGTCACATTGCCCGTGACTGCCCAGCACCAGCACCAGTCTCCAGAGCACCACAGCAGACGGGAAACGACGGGGGGGTGGCGCAGTGAGGGGCCCGCCACCCCAATCGTTGGCCCCTCCCTTAAGCCAAGAACTGTTGATTGGTCGTGTAGGCAACACTAAGGGACTGTATTTGGACTGCTGGCTTGATGGCCAACCCTGCCAAGCTCTAGTAGACACGGGGTCTACCGTCTCACTGGTGCGTCCTGGCGTCCTTCCAGGAACCATGGGGACGCTCTCCGGCGCATGGGCAAAGTCAGACACGAACCTGGTGACGGTGACAGGGGAGAAGGCTGCTACAAAGGGGAAGAAGCATCTGCGGATCCAGGCTGGGAACCAGGAGGCGGAGCACGAGTTCTGGCTTGCCAATATTCAGGACTCGTGCATTATCGGCCTGGACCTGTTGTCCCGTTGGGGTGCCTATGTTGATGTCCTGAGGGCAGCCATCACCCTTGGTGGGGAGACTGTGGCGCTCCAGGCCGGCCAGGACAAGAACACAAAGGTCAGAGACCAGCAAGCCAGCTGCCAAACAGCTGCCACCAGCGACTCCATGCCAGGTCAGCCTACCAACCATACATCGGCGGAGACGTCTGAGGCGGTGAGGGAACTCTGCCGCCGCAGCAGTGATGGCCTTGACCAACAGCAGTGCGGCCAGTTGAGGCACCTCCTAGAGGACTATGTAGATATCTTTGCAGCAAAGGATGAGGACTGTAGGCGGACGGGGTTGGTTCAGCATTCCATCGACACCGGTACCGCCCAACCCATCCGCCTGCGGCCTCACCGGCTGGCCCTCGGCAAGCGACAGGTGGCAGAAGACAAAGTTAGGGAGATGGCTGCTGCTGGGGTAATTGAGCCCTCTGACAGTCCGTGGGCCGCACCAGCTGTCCTGGTTCGAAAAAAGAATGACAGCTGGCGGTTCTGCGTGGACTATCGACGTCTCAACGCGGTGACCAAGAAGGACTCTTACCCCCTCCCTCGCATAGATGACGCCCTCGACCATATCACAGGCTCCAGCTGGTTCAGTTCCCTTGATCTGCGTAGTGGCTACTGGCAGGTGGAGTTGGCCCCTGACGCACGACCAAAGACTGCCTTTACCATTGGACAGGGACTGTGGCAGTTTCGTGTTATGCCGTTTGGACTCTGTAATGCACCAGCGACGTTCGAACGGCTGATGGAGAGGGTACTGGCTGAAATACCACGGAGTCGTTGTGTGGTATACCTGGATGACCTGCTGGTGCATGCCAGCGACTTTGACCGAGCCCTGGGTAACCTGCAAGAGGTCTTTGAAGCCATTCGTCAGGCTGGGTTGCGGTTGAACCCTGCCAAGTGTCGCCTGCTGACAAGAGAAACGCAGTTCTTGGGCCATGTGGTCAGCGCGCACGGGGTAGCTACCGACCCCGCTAAGGTGGCCGCAGTCCAGAATTGGCCACCCCCTGCCAACGTCACCGAACTGCGGAGCTTCTTGGGCCTGGCGTCCTATTACCGGCGTTTCGTCCGGGGCTTCGCCACGATTGCCAAACCCCTCCATCGACTGACTGACAAGGGACAGCCCTTTGACTGGGACGACGTGTGTGCCGGAGCCTTCACCCAGCTAAAAACTGACCTTACCGAGGCTCCCATTTTGGCCTACCCAGATGCGGAACAGCCCTTCATCGTGGACACTGATGCCAGCAACGTGGGAGTTGGCGCCGTACTGTCCCAGAGTGTTGGAGGGGTGGAGCGCGCAGTAGCCTACTTTAGCCGCACTCTGAACCGAGCTGAAAGGAACTACTGTGTGACCCGGCGTGAGCTGCTGGCAGTGGTCCTGGCACTGCGACAATTCCGGCCGTACCTGCATGGCAGCCATTTCCTTGTGCGCACCGATCATGCTTCCCTTACCTGGCTGTTGAACTTTAAGAACCCGGAGGGCCAGGTGGCTCGCTGGCTGGAGGCCCTACAGGAGTATGACTTCGAGATCCAGCATCGACCAGGGCGGTTGCATGCTAATGCTGATGCCCTCTCCCGCCGCCCCTGTGCAGTCTTGGAATGTCGGTATTGCCAACGACAAGAGGAGCGGGACCAACCACTGACGGTGGCAGCCATTCAGACAGCTGACTGCGAGGGGAGTTCTCCATGGACCTCCGCTCAGCTGCAACAATGCCAGGAGGCCGATGCAACCTTGGCGGTGGTAATCAACTGGCTGGCGACGGGGCGGCGTCCCGAATGGACAGAAGTGTCTGCCCACGGACCGGAGGTTAAGGCTTACCAATCACAGTGGGGCAACTTGGAGCTCCATGACGGGCTGGTGCACCGGAGGTGGAAAGCTCCTGGCCGGGGAAGCGACCTCCTACAGCTGCTGGTACCCCGTGAACTCCGCCAACAGGTCCTTCAGACCGTCCATGGCTCGGTGGGGGCGGGGCACTACGGCATCGCCAAGACCCTCCGCCGCCTCAGGGGCCGATTCTATTGGCCAGGTTGTCGACGGGACGTGGAGCTGTATGTGCACTGCTGTGACCTTTGCACTGCTAAGAAAGGGCCAACGCAGCGCTCCCATGCCCCATTGCAGCAGTACCTGGTGGGGGCTCCGATGGAGCGAGTAGCGGTGGACATACTTGGGCCCTTTCCAGCGACTGATTCCGGCAACCGCTACGTCCTCGTGGCCATGGATTATTTCACCAAATGGCCGGAGGCATACGCGGTGCCGGATCAGAGTGCCACCACAACTGCGGAAAGGCTGGTAGAGGAGATGTTTGCCCGCTTCGGGGTCCCTGCGGAACTCCATAGTGACCAGGGGCGGAACTTCGAGTCCCAGGTCTTTAGCGAGGTCTGCCGACGGCTGGGAGTATCCAAGACGAGGACGACACCTCTCCACCCTCAGAGCGATGGGCTGGTGGAGCGGTTCAACCGCACCCTGGCTACCCAGCTCGCCATCCTGACCAGCCAACATCAGCGGGACTGGGATCGCCACCTGCCCCTGGTCCTGTGGTCGTACCGGACGGCCGTCCAAGAGTCCAGCCAGTGCACACCAGCTGCCCTCATGTTTGGGCGGGAATTACGGACACCGGTGGACTTGGTTTTCGGGACCCCGCCCGAGCCGGAGATTGCTGGAGGAAAGGAGATGGATTACTACCGGAGGTTGATAGATCGCCTCCAAGTAGTCCATGAGTACGCTCGTCAGGCCCAGGCTAACTCTGGGGTGCGGCAGAAAAGAGCCTACGACACCCGGTGTCGGAAGCTGACCTTCAAGCCCAGTGACAAGGTCTGGGTGTATTGCCCTACTCGTAAGAAGGGGGTGTCACCCAAGCTATGCAGTCACTGGCAGGGGCCCAGTGAGGTTATGGAACGGGTTTCTGAGGTGGTGTATCGGGTGCGCATGCCTGGTCGGGGGCGTGTGGTGGTGCTGCACCAGGACAGACTATCACCATATCGCCCGCTTGCTCCAGAGACGGGTGGAGCAGAGAACGACACCAGCGGCACCATTCCCACTGGACAATGTAACCCCCCCCCTATGGCACCTTCTACCAGTCCCAGGAGGCCAACTCGGCGGCGGTTACGGCCAGGACACTTAAGAGACTACCTGTTGGGTGATGGGGTTGTCGGGGACGACTGACCCCTCAGGTGGGGGCTATGTAGCGACCCACGGATTGGTCGCGTGTTAACTCGCGCTGTTGGCGCAAAGGATTGTGGGTGGCGCAATTCACATACTTGTTTCATGTTTGGTTAATGTTGTATGCATGTTTGAGTTGAGTGTTGTTGTTCTGTCAATTAGGTTTGTCAGTGGATGATGTATGGATATTAGTAACTATAAGTTATCGTTGTTGCCATAACTGTGAATTGTATGTGAGTTAATGACTTGTTGTTGGCATTCACATGTGATTGGTGGTGTAGTAATAAAACCTGTAGTCGAGCGGTGTATGGGACACAGGATAAAAAGGTCTTCTTCTCTGCGTCCGATTATTACGCATCCACTCCAATATAGACCCCTAGCGCCATCGTTACAGTATCCTCTAACTGTCTAAAGGAAGTATATTGATTTGTGTATTTAATTTAAAAGAGAGACCTGTGTATGTTTGTGTACAGTATGCATACAAGCATTAGTACATACACAGCCCCAGAGTAAGAGAGAGATTAATGAACACAAACATGAGAAAACGTCAACAGCTTGAATAATCACTTCAGGGATGTGTCTCAATCAGAGAAAGTGAAAATGTGTCCGTAGCTATATCTTTCATTTGAGAAAATCCCTTGGGTATGACGCCAGCGCTTGCCAGTCACACAAAGCACAGTGCCCAAGACTTTGATCCAAAGCTTTACTGGATTTAGCTGATTTTTCACCCCAAAGTGGAAAACTACAAATCTCTACCCCTGCCTCCAATGTGAACGTCTCATACACAAGTTCAGAGCATGTGAACTCGCATAGGCCTACAGTTTCAGCAATGTTTGGGACAGTAAATGCGAATTAATGCTCATTTTGTTTTGAGCAGGTACAAAATAATAAGAGAATAAAGGCATTGCATCCGGTCGTCATGAAGTTTCAAGCTGTCGACCTTGCCTATGTATCCACGGAAACTGCAAGGTTTCAACATCGATGATTTGCTCAAATTAATGTTACTGAATTATGACATGACATGTTATTTTAACACGAGCCTAAGTACAAGTGTGCTTAATACTCATTAATGAGTATTAATACTCCACATACCATGCTTGTGTCCACTACAGCGACTGTAGCGGACTGTGCGCGTTAAGTAGTTTTAATTAGCTGTCACCGACTTCTCAAAAGCGAGTTTGATGATGACCTTGAGGAATGTAGCCTACCTGACAACTAACAAAACTTTCCGTGTGAAATTAAAACTCATCTCAAATCTTAAAACAACGTGCCACACCCACATTTGGTATCTGACGCAAACGATAGCTCACGACATTAAAACAATAACATAACTAATACCCTGTAAGACAACGATAGTTGATTGTTTCAGTTGTGGGTTAAACAGACAAACAACCCACGACTGAAACAACTTGAGACATTTAACATAATATTTTACAAGACGATCTCCAAACTATGCACTGTCATCGCACATCAATAAGTAGCTATCTATTCAATTCAACACTTAAAAATACACGGTTTATTATAAAACGTGTCACAATTAACTCTTAACGCACATAACTTTGTTGCACCTGGAGTACAGCAAATGGTATAATGCCCACAAAAAGAAGTTTGGGATCAAAATGCATTCAGCCGTTTTCAACTTCGTAGACAATGTAAACATATTGAGACATTATATTACATTCAAAAGAGTGCATTTTGGGGTCGTGCGTGCACAAAAGCAGGCGCGCCTTTGCAATCTGATAGCTGAAAATGATTTTATTTCGCAATCATTTGTCTCACCTTGTTTGACACACTTTAGGCGAAAGGGGTCTTTACAGTGTTTGACCACTGCGTGGACGTCCCTAATGGTCAATCCGGCCACAGGCGTATCATTGACCTCAAGGAGTAGTTCGTCTTGGGACAGTTTGCCGCTCTGGTAGACCACCTTGCCTGGTGTAACCTCACCGATGTAGGCAAACTGTCCATTCTCCGCGCCTCCTTTCAACTCGAACCCGAGCTCTCCTTCTTTATTCCTGCAAAAAACACTCTCGTGGACTTTGTTGGTCCAATGGTTTTTCTTTTTCAGGTTTTTGGACATGGCTAAACAATTGCTTTCACACGAGAGCACCCATTCATTAAGTTATAGGTCCTGTTCGCGTCCTTAGTTTCGGCTCCCCAGCTAGATGGAGGATAGTTTCAACAGTCGCCAGGGGTAGTATCCATGTCAGCAAAGGACATACAGCAGCTGGCTCAGCCTGCGTTGCTGTACTGCGAGCAGCTCTACACAGTTACAGCCAACTGACCCGGATGTGAAGTCTGGAGGAGGAGAGAGAAAGGCTCTCCCAAATCCCAAGCTTTCCGTGGAAAGAAAAAGGGAAAGAAAGTAACGGTATTTCCACTGGAATACATACTGTAGTGACGCAGCAATTTCAGTCTGCATTTTTTGCGAGCCGCTTCAAACTTTTGCAAGACATGGGTTCCTGCGTTTTAACTCCTCAGTTGTAAAACTTGTAAAAAATACCAAAAGCTACTCCAAAGTTACACATACCTTTGTTCTCATAACAATGGAACAATGTAGTGGTCTAAAATAAAATAAATAAAACTGCAACTTGTAAACATTGAAGAAGAAAAACAAAAACATTATACAACTCTGTAATACTCTATGCTGATAATAACAGTAACAGATGACCTAGACTCTCAAACTACAGAGAAAACAGTTAGAAACAGAAGATCCTTTGTGTTGTCTCTTTGTTCTTTTAATAGTGCATTTCAGAGGGCATGCAGCTTGATAGTATTTTCATTGAATATTTGAGGAACTTGTCCTATTCTGGTTCTCAGTTTCAGGCTTCAGACTGTTGTGCATGTTTGATGACAGTATTTTAGGTCTCTTACCATTTCAAAAGCAGTATTACTGACCGACCCCAAGAATCAGAATTTGATTAAAAGTGCACTAATAGTCGTATTTGAATAAGAGACTACCTTTCCTATACCAGTTTAGATTATGCATTTTATTCTTGCAGAAGTTTAGTTGTATTCTCTCAATACAACACATTTACATTCCTATGAACATTTCTTCTCAATATAATCCTACTTTAAACAATGTGGAAGCATCTCCTCTACTTTCTTTACTATAACTTTACTTTACTATTCTCCATCTACTTTAGTACACTTAATTCATTATGTATCAAATGACAAAGTTCATCAACATGCAAGCGGAGCGTAAAGTTTTAGCTGTAAAGTTTGAATAATGCCCAAGTCCTGCAAGCACAGAAACGACAGCTGAGAAAACAGCGACGTTTCCACGAACGTCTCATTTGGCGTCTTTGAAACACTTAGAGAACAATGGATGGACGTTCGGTCTTCTCCCTGGCAGTTGGAGATTCTCCCTGCATTCCAGAGGTGGGAGTACTGTGTCACGGAACGCCGGGAAACAGAAAGCGAGGGGGGAGTATTTTAACAAGGGCAGGAATTCCGTGGATGCAGTGTTTCAACAAGGAGAGGAATTCTCTGCGCTTGGCAAATTTGGTGCTGACTGGCGACATGGGGAGGGAGAGGCTTGGGCTGGAACAACACTGTGGGAATGCCTATTAAGTGTGGCATGCAGGGTGGGCTCTGGCACACTGTGTCCATGACTAAAGCGTGATGATTGTGTGTGTTTCGTGCACAAAATGTCGCCACACTGCCATCTCAAGGGTGCACACGCACACACATACACACACGCATGCACACTACAGTTAGATTTTATAGTAGTACATTCTGTGGGTTCCACTGTTTGTGGGACTGTGGTCTGTTACACTGTAACTTGATGTAATGATGACAGTGGTCATTTCAAGGTAATTAAAGCCAACCAGGACAAAAGCCAATGTCCTGATATTTTCAGTGGAGAAGATTCAGTATTATGCAGAATAATTGGAGCCTTTCTGTGTGTGGACTTCAGTGTGGCCTCTAGTTGTGACATTCATCGCAAATCCTTCACTTCTCTTACTGTCCATGTGGATGCTTGAGGTTGAATCTCTCACTATGGGATGAAAACAGAATCATTGTACAGAGCATGTTTGTTCCAGATCCTCAGAAGGCCAAGGGGATAGTAAAGTAACAGAGTGCTTTTGTATCAGTTGAAGTGTTTCTTTTTCCGCCATCTGCTTGACCTAGCTGCCTGTTGATGCTTCAGTCTCTCTCCCTCATGCCCCAAGGATATATATATGCCAAGAGATGTGGGTATCACCCAGATGTAGTTGCCAAGTTATTACGGTTCTACTGGCAAAGGGGCACACGGGCAAACAGACACACATACACCGTTTTCACACGTACACACACTCACAAACACACACATTCATACCCAAGGGGACGAGGAGCCTAGTCCTCGTGCTCCAAACACCGCACAAACAGGTTAGAAAGACGAGAGTGTCAGTGTGAAACAGCAGGTCATATGAAACCTCAGCCCCTCAGTGTCAAGTGACAAATGAATCCGTTGCTACGTCTAATCTCAATGAAACACATGGGGGAACTGTTATATTATTCATGTCTTTGAATGTGGCTTGCAGAAAAACCCTATTTTGGACCGATTCTGACTTAGTCTATAAAAGGAACTCACAGAGGAGTTCCAGTGTATGTGTAGGAGACTGCTCTGGGCTCTGAAACTGAGGGCCCCAGAAGCCCTTCTGTTCGCTGAGCCCAGGCCCCTTGCCACACAACTTATTTTGAGTCCCGCCACTGTACTTACAGTGTGGGCCTTTGTGACACACGTCTCCGAATCGTAGAAAAGGTGTGATGGATGTGAATCAACCTGACAACTCCTGCTCTTCCTCTACCAACCCCCCCCCCATCCCTTCCCCGTTATTTCTCCTGCTCTCCCCTTTCCTTCAGCATAGGGCAGCTCAGGCCTTGGATGCAGTGACTGGAGGATATATTTAGGGGCTTTTACGGCAAGTGATTGAAGTCACAGCCTAGTTGGGGGCCAGGCACTCTGGAGACTCTCACTAAAAATCTCTGCCACCACAGGCCTAATGGACATGAATGAGGACAGGCTCGACTCCCTCCATGCATCCCTCCGCCACCTCACTCTCTCTCTCTGCCGCCCTGCCTGGCTGCCTCTCTCAATCCCTGCACGTCTCCCTCTCTCTATGCCTTCTTACCTGCCTGCCTGCCTCCATCCCTTCCTTTCTGCCTCTTTTTCCCTCTCTCTCTCCGCCTCCCTACTACCCTCACTCCCTCCCTCTCTGCTACTGCTTTCTGTCCTCTCAGCCCACTGTGAGATAACTTCCATTCCCCCGCCAGGTCTTGTTACCAAGTTCAACCATGGCTGAAGCAGTCTGAGAGCGAGCCTCCCGCCACTCCTGTACTGGAATCTTCTGCTGCTCTCCGTCCCTTAAGAGGGAATGCACACACACTCACACACACACATCTACACACACACACACCAATACACACATACACACACACACCAATACACACACACATACAGGCACACACGGCAGACACAAATCAAACAGCACAAAAACGCACTTTGACTTGAGCCGTGAGTTGATTATCTGTATTATGTACAGCAGCTCTCATCTGGAAACAGGAATCACACCACAGCAACAACAATGGCAGTCTGAGAGCCATCTGAGCCCACGATCGATGCTAGAAAATCAAGCTCAGAGATCATCAGCCATCCAGGGTTGAAGAGGACAAGTTTTGACAGGTTAGCAGGACCGCAGACCCCGTCAGCTTGGCATTCAAACCCACTAGTCATGTGGTTTGAATGCCCGGTTGGTGTGTTTAGCATTGGCATCTCTCTGAAGCCAAATCTCTCCCTCCCTCCCTCCCTCCCTCCCTCCCTCCCTCCCTCCCTCCCTCCCTCCCTCCCTCCCTCCCTCCCTCCCTCCCTCCCTCCCTCCCTCCCTCCCTCCCTCCCCCCCCCTCTCTCTCTCTCTCTCTCTCTCTCTCTGTCTCTCTGTCTCTCTCTCCCTGAGCGTGGGCTGAGTGAGTGCCACGGCCAGGGCGATGTGATAGCTGTGAAGGATCGGGCGTCCTCTGGTCAGCTTTCCCAGAGGTCTCCTCTGTAGTCCTGTCACATAGACAGGCCGCTAAAGGCTCTCATTGATCTAGTCCTCAGGGGGCTCTCTTACAGACCTCCAGTCACGGGTGCATCCTTGTCTTATAGGACTACAGTACACAACACTGTATAGGATCCATGTCACTGCTGTTCATGTGGACGGGCCTCTTTAAGAGTCTTTATGGTTCCATGTCATCATAAATATTTATGATACTTGGACATTGATTACATATAGAGTGAATGACCAGAAAGAAGTGATTTGTGTTCAGTTTTAAAATCATGATGCCCAAGCATCCAAAACAGGACAACCAGACAAACGTTATTTACAAACCACACTTCAAAATAAGTGTTTTTCGAAATAGTCCGTGACCTAGATATCAAACTTGAAACCGGCAAGACCCCAAAACCTCCTTTATGCAGCCCTCCCACACTAATCAATGGCACCCAGGTCTTGCTTTCTCTCCTCTGTGCTCCCTACATCCTCCCACAAGGCTTTTGAAAAGCTAACACCTCGTCTCTGCCGCTCTGGCATCCCACAACTCAATTATTCATCTCTGATTCCTCATTTCTAAGTGCAAGCAGCACAAGTCACTAACCCCGGTCAATAAATATTTCCATTTTGCCAAGATTAGATGATTTCAGATGGCCCATATAGGAAATCCAGTTTTTTCTCACTGTAAATCTGTCTCAGGGAGAGTATGAAAGACACACTGGGATACAGAGAGAGGGAGGGAGGGAGGGAGGGCAGAGATGCTTTAGTTCAACAGTGACCCCTACTGTCGAGTGCTGTTAGCCCCTTGCCTCCCAGCCTCCCTCCTTCCAGGTGCGATCAGAGCACAGAGTGTGTGGAGACAAGCTGAGAGACAGATGTGGGGATGTTCAGTATTCAGACTGAATCCTTCCCTCTTCCCCCGGAGGACAAGACTGTGTTTACCGCCGCAACCCTTGTCTGACTCACTGTCTGTGTGTCCATTTGTGACGTCTCTGCCCTTATCTGTCTGTGGTGTTCTACATGGCTGCCTCACGTATGGAACACCCTGCTCCCACAAAACTCACTGAACCAGGGAACAGCTAATCCAGCCTAATCCCCACCTCGACCGTCTGTGAGTGACAGTTGTAATCCAGAGTCAAGGCCTGTCGCCGGGGGCCACCATCAATAATCTACTTTGCTTGACAGTGTCATCCCCTCGGTGGCTGCACCCCTGGTTCCTGGTGGAGCCTGGCCTGGCTTGGTCAGGCCCAACTTGTCAACAGTACCACATGTTTTATGTGCCCTTCGCTGCAGTTAAGAATAATCACAGATTCCATGGTGCCTGAAAGATTTAGAGGCCTTCGCCTTCCGGCAGAGCCGTCCCTCACTGAGATAGGAGCAGCTGCCGAGGCTGCCAACCAACATATCCATCACTCGCCTGTCCGAAGCGTCCCTCCGTCCCGCCCAGCCTAACCCTATTCACATGCCTTACAAGTTGCCGGAAATATTCATGAGATCCATTAAAATAACTAACTGTTCTACCACCAAAACACAGGGGTTGACTACATTA
Source organism: Hypomesus transpacificus (assembly GCF_021917145.1). Taxonomy (NCBI): domain Eukaryota; kingdom Metazoa; phylum Chordata; class Actinopteri; order Osmeriformes; family Osmeridae; genus Hypomesus; species Hypomesus transpacificus. The sequence goes on from NC_061066.1 coordinate 928,974, forward strand.
CCATCACTTTGAATATTTATCGAGGGAAGGGAAGATCAAAGAGTTTTCTGTGTGCAGCGATGGCAAAGACTCGCTCTAAACTGTAGAAACACTGAAAACACAGTGGAGTGCATGTTCGGCAATGAGTCGATGTTTATTAAATGATTTTGGTGTTGATTTAAACAGGCACCGGGGGTTTGTGAGTGGCCCACCATGAGGGCCTTGACTGAAGGTGTAGGGGGAGGTCTAAGTTAATATCATGAACTCTTGAAGGCTCCTCTTAAGATTAAGGAAATTGTGATTGAGTAACAGAAAACATTATATTTTAGATTCAGTGCATTCCAAATGTCACCAACCGGGTCACAGTCACAAGAAAACCTAGGATTCTATGTTGCTCCAGTTTTAGAAGTAAAGTACAAAATCTCAGATTATTCCATTTGAAGATAAACTCTCCCATCAACATTAAGACAGAATGAGCCATTGCCGTGTCTTGTCTGTGTCCCCAGGTGACGACCACTTAAGATTCTGGACAGACAGGGTAAGATAAAACAATGGAATGAAACATTTCTCTCAAGCGCCCAAAAACCGTACAAAGACAAAGCCAGAGGAGGGCACGAGGAAAGTGGTCGATAAAATGAGGTATGGAGGAAGGAAGGAAGTGGAGGAAGGGCATCCATTACTGCTCACCCTCCAGTTCTTTTCATTGAATGAACTTCACTGCTGTTTCCTCAAGGTATTCGTGTGCAGGACTGACGTGTGAGTAAGTTGCTAGATCCCCCCCCCCCCCTCTTCTCGGCCCTCGCCCCAACATCACTGCGGTGGAAACAGCCCTCATGTTTCCCAATGAGCTGACATCGGGAGCGATGGTGTCCCTTAGGTCATCAGGAGAGTGAGACGGGTGCTCGTCAGTTCTGCCTGTCCTGACTTCACCTTGCTGCCCGAGGGAGAAGGAGAGAGAAAGAGAGAGAGAGAGAGAGAGAGAGAGAGAGGGAGGGAGGGAGGGAGGGAGGGAGGGAAAGAGAGGGTGAGAGAAAGAGAGAGGGAAGTGGAGAGAGAGAGAGAGAAAGAGCACAAGCCTTGTCTAGCTGAGCAGAGATATTGATCGTCATAATAACAACCACAACAACAAAAAAGGATACTCTTCTGACTTGGTCAGCCCCTCAGTTGTCCCTGGTCAGTTTCTGGTCAGATCCATGTCAAGGTCAGTTTACAGGAAACCAAGGACACAGAGGGAGGCATTTATGATGTCTTATCGCAGGTTGAGCAGAACGTGTTGTGGAAGACAGAACCAAATTGTTTTGAGAAAAAGGCAATGAACTCGTTGGCAGAGGTACAGTGTGCCTTATCAGAGCAGTCCAGAGTTGCATCTCAGATACAGGGCTGATGGAGGCTGTGACTATGCCTTGCTTAAGACGGTGCCCTGGCATTGCATAACAGGAAGGCGATCAGATACGGCGGAGTGAAATCTTTCCATTCCCTTCATTCCACATTCATTCATCTTTGAAACATGAGACTGAGATGAGATAGTGTCTAAGAAATCTTAAAATAGATCAAAAGTTGAGATACTGTGTATGAATGTAAAAACATACATTTTCTTTCTCTCCCCTTTCTCTCTCCTCCCCTGTCCCTCTCATTACCCTCCCTCTCCCGCCCCATCTCTCTCTGTCCCTTTCTCTTTCCTCCTCCATTCCTGTTGTCATGCAGGCATACCCAGATCGGTTATGAAGGAAATATTCCGCTCTGATATCACGCTGACAGATTGCTTTCCACACTAAGCAAGATGGCTGCTCAAAGCTCTGTCGCTAATTCCCCAGGACATCACACGCTCGCTGTGGACCAAAACGTTCAGCTTTCCCCCCTCTCCCCGAGAAGGGGAGGCGGTCTAATATTAGACCAGGAAGTCCAGCAGGCAGGCAGGAAGGGTTGGAGGCAAAGCCCTGGGTCCCTAAACACACTCCTCCCACAGAATCACAGCCTTACAGCTCAGACACAACTCACAGTCAAAGGCGAATGACAGACCTTGCAATACCTGTTGCATTCTAGAGGATGAGTGAATTGACTACCAGGGATGAGTGATGGGAGAGGGATGAATGGCTCACCTTGTAGGGTGTGACTGATGTCTGGGATGTGCAGTGTGATGATGTGTCGTGTGGAGCAGCAGTGTAGCGAGTCAGACCCTGTGGTGTTCTGGGTTCTGGGTTGAGAGAGAAGCAGCTGAAGGAAAGAGATGGAGAGGGTTGGGAGCAGGGAGGCCTGCCCTCTGGGCATCATTAGTTGGGAGAACACACATCATTTTGATATTGGCCTTTGTCTGCCTAGCAGAATTGAATCTTTTATTAAATAACGGCCCGAATCCAATCATGGAAATCCAAAGACACGCAGAGAGGAAGACAGAGGAGGAGAGACCCCAAGGGAGAAATTACCGACTTCTGTGTATTTTACCTCCAGCATACACACACACACACACACACACACAGTACACACACACACACACACACACAGAGCACACACACGCACACACACACACAGAGTACACAGACACAGGGTGTGCTGTCATTTGGTCAATTAGTTGGAAGAAATATGACAGGCTATGATAGAGCTGTGCTTCCCCCCGTTACAGACGTATTTGAAGTGACCTACTTGCACAGAAAAACTGTCAGGAAATAGGAAAAACGTTTCCCAAAATGGCATCCTTATCTGTGCCTCCCAGTGTCATTTGGAAATGGGATAGAAAGAGTGAGATGGCCAGGGAGGGTCTTTCTGATGTGCTGTCATCACACTTCCATGCATTTTATGGCCAGTAGAACAGTGGGGGGTTGACTTTTACTGACACTGTTGCTAATAGAACCCCCCCACCCTCCCCAGCACGCACACTACCCACTAACACACACACACACACAGACATCACACACATTCCAAGATTCACACTCCGAGGAAACATACACACACATTCTAAAAGTACCCACTAACGTTGGAGGAAAAACTGTCACTGACTTGTGAATGACGTGGGATTAAAGAACACAAGGTTCTCGTAAGGATTATCCTCATCCCTTCCTCCCCTGACGCTCTTACTCTCTCTCCCGGCCTCTCTTTCCAGCTCTCAACTCCAAATGGTTCACATTACTCAAGAGTTTTGCCCTCCAGCATATGGATTTCTGTTATAAGTACAAATTTGAACAAGGTCACTTGATCTTGAATAAAATACACTTCAGACTCATCCCTTTCTAACAATTCTCCTTTAACTGGAGCGTGAATGCACAGGTGAATCACCTTTTGTTCTTTTTCTCTCTAGACTTACTGAGCCTTTAACTGTTTTACCACTAAATCACTGAATAAACACTCTGGGCTAATTGAAATCGGATTGGACAAACACCTATTTGAGTTAATCGCAAAACGGGACAATGTAAAGTCAGGCACACACCAAAGAGAAATGAGCATGGAGACAGGAAATGGGAGGAGGGTAGAAGGGACACCTTCTCGGACACAGAAGTCTAGAGAAAATATTGTGGAGATGTAAAATAAAGGGGATGGTGCAATTGTGTGGAGGTCTCCCGCTGTTAGTTTGGAGTAGTGCTCCAAGATGGAGGCAGTCTGCCCTGAGGGAAATAGGTTTTTCTTCAGTCAACAACAACAGTGAAGCAGGAATACAAATGAGAAATTCATAAGTAGTACCGCTGCCAAAAGCCTCAAAGCACCTTGTTAAATAAAAGACCTTGCTTGGTGCTGTAAAAAGAAATGGGAATTATGTGTGGGCTGGGTGGTGTGAATTTCCAATGATGAGAAGCCTCTCAGTTCTTCTCTCTTAAAGGTCGGTGAAGAAGGTTAAGCACAATCATCAACCGTAGATCAGAGAGATTACGATTATGAGATACTCTTAAATGCTGGTAGGAATGTGAACAGGACAGCAGGAGATACTGTAAGTTCAATGGGTTGTGTATATGGATGTCACATCAACTCTACCACAGACCAGTGACCTGGGGTTTTCAATCAGATGGGAGGGCTTGGGTTCCTCTGCAGTAAGTGGCAGTGTAGGAGCAACTGGTAGATTTTAAACTCAGGTTTCCTGGGTGTCACACTGTATGTCATGTGTTACAGTTTTTCTCAATTGCTAAAACACTAAAACCCATTGGCTGAACACATTTCTCTGTTGCCTGAACTCATGTAGCTAATTGTGCCTGTCAATACTTTAAACCATTTCGGAGTCAGATGGCTGAGCGGTGAGGGAGTCGGGCTAGTAATCAGAAGGTTGCCGGATCGATTCCCCACCGTGCCAAATGACGCTGTGTCCTTGGGCAAGGCACTTCACCCTACTTGCCTCGGGGGGAATGTCCCTGTACTTACTGTAAGTCGCTCTGGATAAGAGCGTCTGCTAAATGACTAAATGTAATGTAAATTTAATTCATACAATTTGCAGATCTCACTTAGAATTTTTAGCAAAACCCTAAACACATTCTTATTTTTAAAACACATTCTGCACTCTAATGCACATGTCTACTGGTAAACATGAACACGAATGGCAACAATCAGAGAGAGAGAAAGAGAGAGAGAGAGAGAGAGACAGAGACAGAGACAGAGACAGAGAGAGGCTGGTTTGGCGTGGTGTAGGAGGTATCACAACCAGCACTAAAGTATGTTTCCAGAGACATGTTCATGCCTCTCCTTTTTCCCATCTGGTGAAATATTTCCATGTTCTCTTCCTCCAGCAGACATGAGACATTGTATTTCCCGGAGATCTTTGTGGGTCTCCCATCCAGAGAGGAGGGCTTTTGAAATGGGCTGCTGATGCACCAGAAGGGAAACAATTTTAACACAACAGGCAGAAAATGCCAGGACAATACACACAGCAGCAATGCAAAGGTCACTGGGAGCTCTGACTTTAAGAGACCTGACACACAACAGTCTTTGGCCACAGAGCCAGGCTACATGCAGCCAGTGTGCCTCACTGACCTACTAATTCCGGTGCAGTCCACCTAGAAGAGCGGTTAGCATCCTTCCTTCCAGCCCTAACTTACTCAGGTCCCTCTCTCGTTAAGCTCACTCAGGGTGGATGTCCAAAACAGAGACCAGGAACATGTATGACGGGGAAATGATGTGTTGTTGCTATTACTTGTTTGAACCACCCTCCTTGCCGAATGAGATACCTCTGGCGATCACTAGGTCATAATAACAGCGTGAAGGACATGCTGGCAGATAAGAAGTGAACAACACAGACTTTCTCTTTTCAACTTGAACATCAACACAATGAATCAAACCACTGGTTTCCTTTAAAGCAGGAACGTTGACAGGCTCAGCTTTGGCATCAGAAAAGAGAGACAGAGAGAGACACAGAGAGAGAGAGAGAGAGAGAGAGAGAGAGAGAGAGAGAGAGAGAGAGAGAGAGAGAGAGAGAGAGAGAGAGAGAGAGAGAGAGAGAGAGAGAGAGACAGAGAGACAGAGAGACAGAGAGAGAGAGCGAGCTGTAGGATTCAAGGTAGTGTTGTCATTGGTGAGGATAGACAAGGTTGTATTCTCAAGACTAGCAAATACATGCACCCACACACATGCAGAGCTGCCGTATGTGTGTGTGTGTGACAGAGACAAAGACAGAGATAAATAGATAGCGCTAAAAAGTTAGAGAGAGAGAGAGAGATTATGTGTCTCCTTCTTCCTAGACCACACAGCAGGATGGGGGCTGACAGATCTTTCTTCCCTTGAGTGCCAGGGACCTGGTTCCTGTGTGTGCTGATAACGCTGGCTGGGCTAATTAATGACCTGCTTCTGCCTTCATCCACCTGAGCTAACATCCATACCCAGTCCCAGGGACAGAGCCTGCAGTACAGCCAGAGATGAGGAGGGTGAGAGGAGGCCTTCTCTGGTCCAGGCTCACAACCCCCCAACCCCCTGTGCTGTCTTCTCTGTAGACACTCTGGGCCTTACTATCTCACTGTCACCACCAAAAAAACGAAATATTGAGATGCAAAAGGGGCATGCTTTTTGTGGTTCTATTCCAGCATTTATCACGGCGACACGCAGAGTGACAGTACAGTAATTTACTCCTGGGTTTTCTCAAGGATAGCTCTTCACAGGGGCGGAATCCCTGCATCGGCACCTGCCCCAGACGGTAATGTATAGCTTCAAAGTGTGAATTAATTCTCTCGGCTTTGCGGGTTATTTACCAAGGCTGTCTTTACGACGATGTGTTGGTTTGATGTGTCTCTCTGATTGGGTTGCAGCCCCCTGCCCCCGACGCCCCTGCTTCGCTGTGAATCTCCAGCATTTTATGCGCCGGCGTTTTACTGATGACTGAATTAAGATGGAGCCCTGCAAACCTATCGTCGAACGCTCCACAAGCTCAATTTTCCTTTTTCATTATCCTGGAGAATAAATATTCTGTAACGCACAGAACGCGAGCCTCCCATCCGTCATCTTCCCATCCTTCATCAGGTTTTTAGACCTTGTAGAACGAATAAGCGTGATAACTGTGTGTGCGTCTGTGTGTGTGCATGTATGTGTGTAAGGAGAGAATTTGACTTATTGTTTTGATGCCCAAGCAGACATAATGATCTGCAATGCATCGTTCATCACGTTCTTTGGGGCCATCAACCAAAGTCGATGGCCCCGAACACACGTCAACACACACACACGTACACACTCACACGCTCTTGTATAGTTATTTGAAATTATATGTACAAAAAGTAACTGAGGACTTCACTCGGGTTCAGCCATTAAGTGTGTTTCTGTGTGACCATACCCTGAAGATGTGTGGACTAATCCCAATACAAGGAAGTACAGTAGCGGACTCAGCAGTCAATCACATCATCACTTCAGATACAGGGCCTTCACTCTGCTTGCTCTCTGAAGTGTCTGTCTGTCTGTGTGTGTCTGTGTGTGTTTGTGTGTCTGTGTGTATTTATGGCTCCAGTGCTGTTACACCTAGTAGTAGTCTGTCTGAGCTGGTCTAGGAGTCCTAATCTACAGAGATCACAAACTCAGTTTCACAGAGGATCCTTTTAGAGCCAAACCCCACACTGACCCTGGAACAGGGCTCACACCAGCAGCCCTTATCCACACACAAAGAGGGCCGATGCTAATTACAGATCTCAGATCCACAAAATAGATATGCTAGAATTAAATCACCCATTTCGGTCTCCCTATTGCCCCTCCTTCAAATATGAGTCTGTGTCCTTGGAATGTTCTTTGCACCTCTCCAAACCTCTCAGTATTGATTGTTATCAGCCTGAACTTCTGCCAAGACCCTGCACCTCCAGAGCTCTGTCCTGGCAGGGGGCATGATGGGCTCTCTCCCAGAGATACAGGCCAGGAGCCTCAGGTGCATGTTGGCCGGCCCGAGCGTGATCTGAAGGGGGAAGGATGGTTGGACTGGGGATGTTCCCATTGGATGAGGGATGGAGAGGAGACAAGGAGACATAGAAGGGCTGCAGGGAGCGATAAGAAACAAAAAGTGTGCGTGAGAGAGGGAGAGAGGGAGAGAAAGAAAGAGAGACATGGGGGACAGTGAGAGACAGAAAGAGTGCTATTTCCTAATTACTTTCTGGGAGTAATCCATAATTGTTTACACAAGCTGCTCATACTTAACACAAAGTCATTACAGCCAGCGGGAGATTAGAAATGAGGCATTGCCCAAACACAAAAGTGTGCGTTATAACTGTTACAGGGCACTGCCTGTGTGGGGGTGCGTGTGTCAGACGTGGTGTGGACTGAAGTCTCATGGACTCCTTTAACCCTCCAGGCCTCTCACTTTCTCTGTCTCTGTGTACACCCAGGCAGCAAACACAATTCATGTTCCCCTTGCGCTCCAGTTCGTCACGAGCGACACACTGACCACCAGCATTCTCATGGCTAATTCATGCAGGGCTTCTCATTCACAGTTCCTCACTTGAAGAAAACGCTAGGTGTTTACAAGAGAAGACAAATTCAGTCATTATAGAAGGTCCCCGCTCTTCGCTTGTGCTGTATTTCTTTTATGAATGATTGGATATTATTTGAATCAAATGTGTGAAGGAATGTCCTGAGAAATAAGTCCTATTTCACTTTAGAATGACATTCAGCACGGCCCTGTGATTGTGGGCCTGTGTCTCTAAGCCTCAAGGTCTTAACCCTGTAATAGAACAGGTCCTGGAGGTAACTCAATCATTCATATTTAATATGTTGGAAGGTTCTGACTGGTCCAGAGCTTTAAGTGATAGAAAAAGGAGACGTTTGGCAATTGACGCAAGATTCTTTCTTGATCTAGATTTCTTTGGTCATTCGTTTTCAGGTTGAGTAAAATAGCATGTTTGTGAATTCTGCATGTTCGTAGCTAAAGGAAAATCTAAGGAGAATCCAAGGTATTATGTCAGTTTCTTGAACTCAAATGGCAAATAATTCAGAGACAAAGGAGTGGAGAATCCATACTGCCATCTAGTGTTCAGAATGTGAACAACTTTAATTTGAGGTTGGCTTCTGATATTTTTATGTCTTTAGAAAGGACAGTAACATACAAAAGTAAACTTCCAAAAATACACACACACATACACACGCACATACAGTGTAGTCATCAGGGTTTAGGATGGGTCATTATATCATATTGATTGAAACACATTCCACAGCACTCATCAGTCCACATTTTCACATTATCTTCCATTGATTCCTGTCATCTCGACTGTCTTCCAATCGTGGGCTTATCAGGCCTGATTAAAGCTACATTTCACGGCCACTGCAGAGCCCAAGGCTCATAACAGCTTAATCCACTTATGCTTTTCTAATTACTGGAGTGCGACAGAATTGGAGACGGAGAACATTTCGGAGAACGGAGAACATTTCAATTCCTTTTTCAGATGTGTGGAGCACGCTCAGAGAGCCCCCTCGTCCTCCCAGGGTGCAACTGTGATAGGAAGTGAGTTCTGATGAGCTCCTCGGACAGACCAAGGACATCGTGTGGAGAACGAGACCATCTCGACTGTCAGTAAACAAGGAAGCACGGTTGAGCCGTGATGGGACTGATGAGAAGGATGCTGGAGGGACCCACTCCCTCCACACACACAGGTCTGGTCTGTGGTGTTCTCCCTGAGCCTTCATGGTACACACAGGAACATACAACGTTACAACACACCTGTGTGTATAGGCACACACACACACGTCAGGCTGTGTCTGTGGAGTCAGCAACATACAACCAGACATGAACTGAAGAGCCCAAGGTGAATAATGGATTTCATAACATTGAGTCTTTGGCCCGGTTTCACAGAATTAATCCAATTACCAGTTTGGGTTCAAGCAGGGCTACACAGACATTCAATTAGAGACAGCCTATCAGTCTACCAGTGCTTGTCTACCAAAGTAGCATTTATCTAGACAGGAGGCCATTTGTTTCTTATTTTGTATTAGCGAAGCATAAAACTGGGGTCAGATGACTGAGCGCTTAGGGAATCGGGCTACCAATCAGAAGGTTGCCGGTTTGAATCCCAGCCGTGCCAAATGACGTTGTGTCCTTGGGCAAGGCACTTCACCCTACTTGCCTTGGGGTAATGTCCTTGTACTTACTGTAAGTCGCTCTGGATAAGAACGTCTGCTAAATGACTAAATGTAAATGTAATAATTTTCCCTGAAATGGAACTGGAAATCTAGTACTGCAGCAGACAGGCAGCCAGAGAGATTGGGTCATAGACCACTCATCTTCTCATCGGCAGGCGGATGTCAATCATACATGCTCTCTCAAGCACGTCGTTGGATGCTGTGCGTTTCCACTGGCAACTGCCACTTTTATCTCATGGAAGTGGCGCTGTGCCAGCGCACTCTGAGATAGGAAGCTTTTAATAGCGCGTGTGAAGTTTACCGCTTCTGTGTCAGTCAACAGCCACGGAGAGAAGAGTCTGATGGGCCCTGTGGCCTGGGTCGGTCTCCTCACCTGGTTCTGGAACCAGCTCTGTTGTTCACATACAGCAGAGGCAGGATGATGGCATCCCTGACGATCAATATGCTCTCACTGCCAGAGCCAGATGATGGTGTTGTGTTCAGATGTAGTGCAGGCCTGTATGGTCTGGACCACCTGCTAACTTGTGGGTGAAACACCTGTCTCAAGAGGATATGGACATGAAATGTATAGGCCTACATATATCACATCTCTTCTGATATCTTCATTAAAAAGGGGCCATTTGGGAGTAAACAAGCACAAGAAGAATGTCAAATTCAAAAGTCCCTGAAATATAACAAGGCTGGCTTGTTTTCTGAAGCTGTTTACACAAGGTCACACCATGACTTTTCATTTTCGAATGAAGTGTTTAGTAATTTCTGCTAATTGCGTGTTGTGTCCCTCCTACGTTACACCATGCCGATGCTCATATTGTTTTTTAGCTTTAAGCCCAGAGGGACAGCTAAAAGCTTGTCTTTCAGCCAGTAACATTTCTTCTTCTCTTTTTTTCTTGTAAAATGCTGTTTGAAGGTTATTTTTGTTGTGTTTACCATGAAAGTGTTGTAATGAAATCCTATTTGACATGCAAATCTGTATTTGGAGCTAACCCACCAAATGTACCCATGAAGACCTTTCTTTCACACTTCCCCCTCCCCCACCTCCACACTCATTAGCAGGGCTAAGCTGGCCAGCATTACAAACGCCTGATGCAACCATTCAGCATAAGTGTCCTCCATAATTAAAAAAATACAAAAAAATATTCCAAACAAGGTTACACAGAGGTGAATGGGATTTTATTCAATTATTTCTCAGCTTTGGTTTAAGTTGTTGGGTAGAGACAGCCATCGAGCCAATCAGCTCACTGCTCAGCATAAACACGTTCCACTTTGAAGCATTCATCACATGACAGAGTAACAGTTGAAATACGCTCTGCCTCATGGCTGCAAAAGAGTTGCTTCTATTTTCAGCTTTTAAATAGCCCAGCTAAAGATTCAACATGGACCTTAACATGAATTGAGACTTTGTCCATTCAAATGTGACCTAAGTAATGGTATTGAATTTTTTCTGTATTTTATCATGTGTACAGTAATCAAGCTATTCTGTGCAGAATGCAAAAGTGTAATGATTCTGGACGAAAGTGACATAAATTCAAAGGCGTCTTCATTCTCTACAGAGAGAGCAGTGTGCAAAAGTTCCATGGACATCCTTTAGGGGGAGCTGTGAGTTAGGGAGTCAATGTTAACTCAATTATTACTAAAAAGCCCAAGGGAAGAGGACCACGGTATCTGTTTTGCCATTGCATGCACCTAATTGTGACTCTATTTTGATGACAAGCACATTGTTTACGACTGTACACTTAGCAATTCTATCACCTCAGTTTCTCTCCCGGTATAAGTTGCTAATGTGCAGCACCCCTTTGGACAGACAAATGGTTGCTTTCTCTTGAGTTTACAAAAGTCTTAGTGTTGTTAACAGTCTTGTGTCACATACACACACAAACACACTCTCAATCACACACACACGTACACTTTTAGCTTCTTTCCTACGTTTAATATCCACAATGCCAAAGATAGGAAAAGAAACCAATCATAATCCATTATGAATAATGTATCTCCATTTCCACAGAGAACAGATGAAGGAGCTGAAATGAGAAATGGATAATTACTGTTTCTGTGTATTGATTTTGCTTTGCCTTGGAGAATTCGTCCTTTCCGTAATTAGGTTTAAGATTACACAGGAAGTGCCTCTAAATGAACAATTATCATCTTAATTATGGATGAGGGATGCCTGGACGGCTGGACCCATCCTAGGCACCCATTCATTAATCACTGGAACCATCTACGCTTCTGTTGCTGAATAGATATAAAGTGCTGGGGATGTAGTGGGTAGTAAACAGCAAGACCCCCATGGTACTCACATATTTGAACTGAATGCCTCTGCAAAGTGAGTCTCTGCTCCTACCACATGACTTCCAGGATGTGGAAGGATGCAGTACACCCCCAGGTGCTACACAATGACACCAACGGAAGTCTTGTGGTTGAACACAACAAGCAATGTGACAAGTGTTTCTTTTTTAGAAGGTAGGAAAAAAACAATTATTTTGTGCCACAATCAGATGAATAATGACTTGTCTTGAGGTGGGTGGGTGGAGTCCGTGTTCATATCAGATCATGTGACTGCTGTGGGCACATAGGAATGTTAAGAGGCTGGATCTTTTTTTTTGGTCTAATCCCAGATATTTGACATCAAAGCTAGTTTTTCTCAGTGGTCTATTGTTCTATAAAGGGAACATAACATTGAACGGCTCAGCTCTGAGACTAACCTTAGACACGTGTGGCGTTTTGGGCTTTCTAAGAGCTGATGTCGACGATAGAGGCACAATCGTGCATTTATGTCAATATGTTCACTTGCGGACCGCTTTGAAAACCACGGCAACTTGTTCAGCTGGTCCATAAAAGCAACAATAATTCCACCTGATAGACACTCAATGCTCGCTGTGGGCAGAAAATAGTCTGGTGACGCCGAGTTTGTTTCATATCCACCCTCGTTGTCGGACACGAAGAAACATCAGAAGCTATTTATAACATGTCTTCTGTGCTGCCGGGGGCTATGCCAGTCTGTAGGAACATCTCTCTCCCTGTTGCCATGGAGCCCGGAATCGATGACATCACGAGAAAATGGGGGAGAGGGGGAGGAGGAGAAGGATGTAGGGCTGGGGGCGAAGAGGTTTGAAGATGAAAGTGACATGGTGTGGATGGGGTGGGGGGGTTGGTGAGTGGTGTTTATCATGACCAACCCAGAACAGGTGATGAATAGCAGCAGAGACAGTGGGCATCCAGCTGAAGAACTCAAGGGCCCTCATGCACTCAAGTGAGACACAAACAAGTGCAGTGCATATCACAATCTAATGCACCACATGCAAATACTCACTCACACACACACACAGAGATAATAAACAAGTACATTTACATGAACATAAAGTGGATTATGTAAAAACAGGCCAAAAGAGAACAATCTCTCTGTTGTCATGTCTGTTGTGAACACAGAGGTCTGCTGTAGTGTTTCTGTACACAACATCAACAGTTTCTCTCAGGGTTACATCTGATGAGTCTAGATGGCACTGCAGTCAAAACAACCCCAACAAACAATCGATGGTTTCAGCAACTTCTTCTTTCAACTCATGGCCCTTCTAGATGTTCTGACAGACATCTAGTTCCAGAATGCCACATGAGCTCATAGCAGATCAAAGATAAACTGACCAGAGGGTTGACAAATGTATGATCTATTATCTTTAACACTGGTTGCTCCACAGGCAGCCCACTCGTTCTCAAATCACTCATTTACTCCAAAGGCCTGATAAATGATGTCTGAAACAAACGTATGGTTGGCAAATGGTGTAAATGTTGTCCTTAATGAGTCCTTTGTGGCTGCTTATGGACTTGCTAGCAGATACGTAGCTAGCTAGCAGATATGTAGCTAGCTAGCAGATATGATGACTGATTATCATGTTTTTGCTCCATATGCAATGAGAACTCATCTTTGAGAAGGCTATTGTCTCTCCAACTAGCTAATAGTCTACAGCTGTACTTATTTATTTTGATTTCATCACTTTTTGTCTACTATACTTAAAATATAATGTCTATAAAGGAACAACTTGTTTGTGCATAGGTGTTGAGGATTGTTATCATTTGAATAACATTTATTTTGAGGCTTTTCACAAACCATCACCAACTGGTCACTATCGTTTTTAGTTTTGAATCGTGTGTTGATGTAACTCAATGCTTTGGTGTATGTGTTCTGCAGGTTTTGTGTGTGCGAGTGAGAGACTGAAAGTGTGACTTGTGTTCCAGCACAGCCACAGCACCGATAAGCCCGTCTTATCTGTCTTGTGGCCAACTGCTGCACATAGAGATAGCAGCTTGGGGAAAACAATGGGTAAACACTAGCACAACACTAACAAGGTAGACAAGCCTCATTGTTCCCTCTCTCCCTCGTTCACACTTCAAAATGTCTACACCCTCAGTTCCGTGGTAGAGAATTCTCAACAGTGTTGCTACTGTTTCACACAACAGCATCATGGTCTCTTCTCTCCCCCCCACCCTCACTCATTCTCTTCCTTACTCTCCCACATTCTCTCTCACAGTATTATTTTCTTCCGCTGTCATTTTTTCCGGATTCTAAAAATACCATCCCCACCACCAGCCCCCCCCCCCCCCTTTTCTATGGTGGAGCTAATGGGAGCCAGATCCTTGAGCTCTGCTTCACACAAACACAGCCCTCGCCTCCCTCACTGCCACTAATAACAGTTGAAGCATGCAAATGTGGATTTCACACTCTTGATGCTCTTGCGCCTGGCAGTTTGCACATGGGTACAACTCAGTATGTCTGAGGTTGAGTGTGTAAACAACCTACACATCATGGCAACAGTCCCCATGGGACCCATTTAGGAGGCAGTGTAAGTCAATGTTAGGTAGACAGAATGTTGCATGTCATTATGACAAAACATGGGAAGACACACTCCCCAAGTCACCCCACATTCAACAGTGGGTTGTCCAATCACAGTACCAACAATAATAAATACAGTACCAAATGATGGATGTACACTGCACAAGACTTGTGCTGGTCTTTTCCCCTCGCAACAGTATGATATGACAGCACCTGGGTATTTCTGGCATAAATGTCAACAGCAGTTGAACCGTGAGTTGGGGGAAATACGATTTAGAACTAGAAGGCCAATTCAGTTTGGCGAGGAAATGTCAAGATAAAGACCAATGACGTAAATATGAAAAACAGAAGAAGATTGACATAGTCTAAATGCAGAACACTCATGCAATAAGAGTGAAACATACTGCAACTTGTGTTTTGTAAATGGCTTTTATTAGCAAAATAAGGGAGATGAGACTACAAAGGTTCCCCATTCATGGAGAACACAAACAAACAGCTGTGGCAGTCTGTGTAGTTTACAGACCAGAACTGTGTGTTTGCCCCCATTCATCCATTCATCCATACATCCATTTTACTACATGTAGTTGGATTTTAAAACTGTCACTCCAGTGTTTAAATCCTCATAGAGACACCAACGCCTCCAAACTTAAAAATACATTAAAATATACAGTAAAATGTGACTCCTCTGATCCTCACAGTCTTTGACACTGTAGCATAATATAAGCTCAGTGACCCACCAAGCAGTCTCCATTTTCAAAATGGCTGATAATAGTGGATAACTTGTACTATTAAACCTCTTTCTGGATGTGACAGTGTACATATCAGTATCGGACAGCTTTATTGGCTGCGTGGTCTCAATCTACAGGGGGCTGTCTGGGCTACGTGTTGGACACCATGGTGACCCACATACCTTTAGACCAATGGGAATACCACTTGATTGGTCGTGGAAATGTGCACACCAAAGATATAGGGGGCATTAAATTATGAAACATTTCATCTTAATGTTGAAAGTGTTCAGCAGGCAAAAGAAACAAGCATTTGACAAGGAGCACAAGCATGCGAAGGCACAAGTACCAACAAACTGGATTCAAAACTGGATCCTTTTTCCCCCTGACAATAAGGAAGGAGAGAAGGAGGGTCTCCATCAGAGGCAAGCATCCTTTTCCAGGGAGGCCGGCGAAAAGGAACGACGACAAAATAAAGAGAGCTCCTTCTTCTTCTTTCACAAAAAAAAACAGAACAAACAAAAAAATGACCTTGAAAAAGAACTGACACTTTTACAATAATACAAACATTCTACACAAACGTTGTAACGCTATTTCAAAAAGTTCCAAGACAAAAACATAAATAAAGCTGTTAAAAGTGGCATATAGTACAGCACTGGTCCGTAACTGATCTGATCCTCCAAACCCGACTGCTAGTCATCTCCACCCTAAAATATACACATCACTCACTCTGGTTCTGCTGTCTGAGGAGAGACAAAGAGAAAGACAAGGAGAGAGACAAGGAGAAATAAGATACTCCATTAGATACACTGGCAAGCTGGCCCTTGTAATGAAAACAATATGTTAATGCTTGGCCTTGGCACTATAATTTCACAAACACCTACAGCAAAAAACACAGCTGAATCTGAAGCCCACTTATTAAAGTTGGCCATGATTATAGATGATTAGATTACACAAGTTTGCTGTATAATAACAAGGCATAATGCTGCTGGGTAGAAGCTGCACTCGTGTCAAACATAGCAGGAGGACTTGGGGCACAGGAAGGAGGTGGAGAACAATGCTCCTAGAGATATCCTATGTGCAGCCTGTGGCTTGATCTCAATACCATGTAGGGTAAAGGCACGCCAAGGTCATGTTTATGACAACTCTATACCCTTGCCCCAAGTGACACATACAGTACGCCCTCGTTCATGATCCCAACATTTATCATCCCACCCTCCCTGTCCTCCTTCCATACGCGAGCACACCTCCACCTAGGATGATCCCACATCACCCCTGACCTGCACTGAGACAACGGGACTCAAGAGGAACCAGGAACGAGCCTCACCAGGACATGGCAGCTTGGTCTCCGCCCGCTTCTAGAACAAGCCGCAGTCCTTCAGGTTGTTCTTGATGATGACGTCGGTGACGGCGTCGAAGACAAACTGCACGTTCTTGGTGTCGGTGGCGCAGGTGAAGTGGGTGTAGATCTCCTTGGTGTCCTTCCGCTTGTTCAGGTCCTCAAACTGACACTGGATGTAGGCTGCCGCCTCCTCGTACGTGTTGGAGCCTGAACCACAGAAGAAGAAGCTTTGAGAATGCAATGCAACAGGAAGTGACCTCACAGAAAATACAGAGAGAAGTGAGGGAATGTCAACGCGATTCTTGTAGAGCAGCCAAACAGACAGACACACCCCTTCCCGCTGTATTGCTTTCCTCTCTTTGTTCGCCTGTTAAAAGGTGGACTGAAACATCTTCTGTGGTTCTTAAACTGACAATTGTTTTAGGATGTACACTTCAGGCCAATGTAAACCAGTTCTATACGCTTTTATGGCCACTTCAATGTAGGATGAAGAGGAAACAGGTGTTCAATAGGTTGGCGTTAGTGGTTTCCTGATGGTCTCACCGGCGTACTCTGGATAGCAGATGGTAAGCGGACTTTTCTTGATCTTCTCCTCAAACAGGTCCTTTTTGTTGAGGAACAGGATGATGGAAGTGTCTGTGAACCACTTGTTATTGCAGATGGAGTCAAACAGCTTCATGCTCTCATGCATACGGTTCTGTGAAGAGGAAGAAGAAGAAAAAAGACACTTTAGTGGGTGCTAAAACAACTGCTTTCAAGTCATAGTCCACACCATGCTTTCATGTTTCACTGGTGAGAACCGCAGAGGTGCTGCCCCCTGTTGGCAGGCTAACCCAAGATGGGAAGCCGGAGCTGGGAGAACCTAACCCCACAGGTGGACGGGTCTCAGGGGGGCAGACAGAGCCTGTGTTCCAGGGCAGACAGGAAGAGAGGCAGACGGAGGCAAGGCAGCCAGATGCACTGATCTTTAGAGTGATCTCTGGAGTGTACAGGAGTGGCTTGATTGCTGATTGATCTCAGGTCAGAAGAGGGAACTAGATTAGGACCAGGAGGGCCTGAAGAGGTTCTGCTGGTCCGGGTCTCTGATTGCTCGTTGTTGTGATTACAACTGGTATCAAATATAACTGGCATTCTAACTTGACCAGGTGACCGCTACAGTACTGCATGTCTAAGGAGCTTCACGACATGTCGGCGTACCTATCCCCAAGACTAAAAGGTCGGTGGTAACCAAGGTGCCAGTAGTACTAGACCCAGGTGAACAGGCTGAGAGGAGAGAGGACACAAAGTGGGTTAACATGATCAGGACCCACGGTGGACACTGGTCAGGTGGCCTCTCACCATCTCCTCGTCCTCGGCCAGGACCAGGTCGTAGTCGCTCAGCGCCACGCAGAAGATGATGGCGGTGACGCCCTCGAAGCAGTGGATCCACTTCTTCCTCTCCGACCTCTGACCTCCCACGTCGAACATCCTGAGGAAGTGAGCGGGACGCCATACAGTGTCAACTGAGAATGCACCCAGGCGCACGCACACACAAACACACACACACTCACGTACAAACAAATGTGTAAGCACACACAAAGTTTCTAGAGAATAGTTTCTTCCTTACATACATCTTTTATCTGATAGTCCCAGGGGATTCCCCAAGGATTCACATTTTTGCTTAGTCTGACTCTCAAACTGATCAAGGGGGATGCTTAGCCAAGACTCAAACCAACAGGATAATGAGTATGGTAATAAAGAAGCACGAACAGACAGGGAATGATATTGTCCCTGTCTGTAGTGGAAAGCTAAAGAGCTGTGCTAAAACCAAGGCCCCTTTCACACTGAGACCCCTATCCCAGTGGTTCAGCCCACAGGAATAAGCCCTGTGCTTTTGTCCACTATTTCAAGACACTTTGTCTATGGCAACTCCCACTCCCGAGTGCAAAGGCCACCAGCTCTAATACACTTGGATAGGCTTTTCATTGTACTGCCCCATGCAGTGGAGTAGCACTGAAACCTAGCAACACAAACTATTACAACATGGCTTGAAAAGCTGCTTAGTTTTCAATTCCACAGACGACGGGTCATTGGTGAGGAAACGGCCAAGCAAGGCCTGCAGCTATGGGACAGCATTACTCACTTCCTGTTTACGTCTCTCAGCGGAAGGCCAGAGCTGATGTGACTCAATGATGACCTCATGCAGAGTGCTCACACACACACACAATGTTGTAATTTAACAGCTGGGCAATCACGGGAAGGGAATTTCTCCGGCTGTGGAATGACTCGCATACATTTGGCAAGAAGGTAACCTCGGGTCTTCCTGTTAAGACTGTCAACACTTTGGACATTTGGATTGATTGTGAGGAAGTGGTGCTCACTTGAAGTGCAGGTCCTTGAAAGTGAAGTGTGTCTCCACAATGCCTGTGGTTTTAACCCGGGTCCTCAGGACATCCTGCTGAGTAGGGATATAGGTGGCCTGGGATATCCTGTCCAAATCGTTCAAGTAACTAGGGAGAGAGAGAAACAAAAAGAGAGAGAGATAGACAAAGAGAGAGACAGAGACAAAGAGACAGACAGAGAGAGACAAAGACAGAGAAGGAAATGGAGAGACAGACAGGTTGAAATGTTTGTTTCACTGACATTTCCCTGTACTTTCACAAGGACAATGGAACAATTGTTAATCAAATGCCAGCTTCACCTCTGTGTGCTGATTCCATATCTGGAATTGAGGACAAGTCACACTGTGACCCTCACTGTCTCCCTGGACTGTCTGCTGCTACTTCTGAACACCCTGATGGTGCAGCCTACATCAGGCTGTGGTCGGAGATAGTGGGATGACAGGCTGTAAACGAGGGTAAATAAGCGCTACATCTGTGCCATGTCCATCACTCAACCCCTATGGATCTGTTAGCTAACAAAGGTCAGCAGTAAGTCGGGATAACTCCTGACTCTGGACCCACGTGAAACCATACCCAGACTCTCCCAGGGGGTATTCAGGGTGGGACGGCATGTTGTGGAATTTAGAAGCCTCCTCCCATCACACACACACACAGCACATCTACAGTAATCTCCCTCACTTCTCAAATAGCCCCACTGTGCATTTCTCTTGCAAGAGATTACGACAGAAAGAGAGCAACCATTTCCGCACAAACAAACAGCTCCATGGCCAGCCTTGCAGAACCCCTGTTTGGCAGGACACCAACAGTGACGCAGTTGTGAGGCACTGTGGCCATCGATTAGGAAGAGGACCCACAGCTGTGGCTCTCAAGCCTGGCCAACAACAACAAAAATCGGTGACAATCGCTCCGTTCAAAACAAGGTATTAGGGTTTCCCAGAACACCATGCAGGGGCTACCTCGATGAGACTGCTAAATGGAAGAACATAAATAAAACACCTCAGCAAAATCAATGAGAGATTCCACAGAATGGGACTTGTTTTCGACGGCTGGTTAGAACTTCCTCTGGTTCGTTTACTGCCTGAGAAAAGTTCAGCCAGTGACAGGTCCTACATGGAAAGTCAAGGACTCCACACTGGCTAGCCTGCGTGTTACTGGCCTGATACCACAGTGCAAATATTGACAGTCTCACTCAAGGTTCAAATGGAAGGTGGACGGTTGCGGTGGGGGTGTTGACATACTTGTCGGCAGACCTAGACAAGCTACCTGTGGGGGAACTTGGTGTGTCTGACAAGGTATTTCGCTGATAGATGCAGCTGCAGCAGGTGGGTCCACTTGTTCCATAAATAAGCGATCAAAAAGGAGAGCAGTATACATCCCGCCCCATGGGAAAAGGGTCTGAAGAAAATGCAGGTCTGTGTGTAGGCATATTTATATACTGCATGTATGTACAGTAGGTATGTATGCGAGTGTAGAGATGTGCTTGTGCGTGTGTGTGACCGGGGTGACTCACTATGCTGCAGAGTCGTTGAGCTGGTACTCGCGGGAGCGGCTGAAGCAGGCCTGGACCCCCCCGTCCTTCCAGAGGCGTCTGATGACCCCCGCAAGCTCTGCCGTCATGAAGCCCTCCTCTGCTGAGCCCGCCAGCACAAACAGCTGCCGCGCGTCGTCCTGGCACACACACACACACACGTTAGTGTGTTTTCAGTACGTTTTGGATCGGCAGTTCTTATAAACCCTAGATGCTGGAAAGAACCAGATCCGCTCTGAGCAATGACCACCTTTAAAAGACCCCAAACAAGCCTCCCTTTCTAACAAAGCCCTGATCTTGATACAACCGTGATGGCTTCAGCTGTGTGGAGGAGCACATGCTTGCACCTAACCAGTAATTATAGATCCGAAAGAGAGACGATAAAGACTTCCAGATGGGGCCCTGGACACGAGCGGTGCACAGATTATCCAGGAAATGGTTCCAGTGTGATGATGAAGTCCCATTGGCTAAGCTCCCGGGAGCCCCTCCCATACTCACAGCTCTGGAGGCGTCTCCAAAGTCGATCTTGAGGCGGCCCATGGCTCGGATGATGGCGATGATGGACTGGATGGTGTTGCTGTAGACCACGGCCTTGTACTGCCTGCACTCCTCCTCTGAGTATCCTGCCTCATGGATGATTCTGCATGACACACACACACACACCAAACATCAGTTTGACTCTGTGGAATGGATAAGGTGCTTCTCCAAGTATGATGTCTGTTGACAATAACATTACTCAGAAATGATTGGAACTGCGTGAAACAAATGGGCTGCGTGGCAATGAAGATGACTAGTCTAGGACAATGACATTAGTCATATCTGATGAGATTGTCCACGAGGTACACACACACAATGGTTTGTTTTGATTTTGTGAGAATGATGTGAACGGGCTGAATGGATGGGTATATTAGTGGAAAAACAGATACTCACTTCATCTGCTTGACAATGGTACTCTTCCCCGACTCACCAGCACCTGAGACACAGAGACAGAGAGAGAGTAGATATTGTGGGAGGGAGAGAGGAAGGGGCAGTAAGAAACAATGTAAAATTGCTCATTTTTCACAACCAAGAGCTGTTTATTTTATTTTCCTTGACATAATTGAAAGCTGCCACAGAACACAATGCAGTATATAATGTGTTATACAAGCACTTCCCTTTGCTAGACACTTAACAACGCTAAGAAGATGACTATGCCAAGAACTCATCTAGAGGGACACAGTAAACGGGCCCTGATTGTCTTTCCTAAGTTTGATATTGACTTCCTCCCTCCCCCCTTGAGAGATGCTCTGCTGCTGCCTGCTCGATAATGGCCCCTCCCTGCAGCTCTCTTTATTGGTCCGTTCCAATGGCAGCACTTACAGCACATTATCTAGCCATCTAGCCCAGCCAAACTACCCATCCAGGCCATCACAGGACACTGCCTGAGCACCTCGTGCCATAGCATCGAGAGAGAGAGAGAGAGAGAGAGAGAGAGAGAGAGAGAGAGAAAGAGGAGAGAGAGAGGAAAGAGGGAGAAAGAGGGAGAAAGAAGGAAAGAGGAGAGAGTTGCTGGAGTGGATTCGTAAACACTCAGGCAATGAGTCACAAGCTGGTCTTCTTACAACCTTGACGGCACAAATGCTCATCTACCATTCTGTTGGTCTGTCTGCCTGCCTGCCTACCTACCTGCTTGTCTGCCTGTTTGTCTGTCTGCCTGCATACAGCGCATCATGGGAAACTTTCCAGACAGCCTTCTCATCTTCATTTGTTTTTGTTGTCGGCGCATTCATACGTTTCTTGATGATAATGTCATGTTTGAAGGAGAGAGACGGTGTACATGAAATGCTTTTCCCCCCCATTGTCGTGGAGAAACAGCTGGAGTGTTCCGGGGCTCAGACAGCCCTGGCTTGGGGTGTGAGAACGCCAGACACAACATCTGACCAGCAGCAACTCTGGGAGGGGAGGAGAGCTTCCTGGACAGACAGCCAATGAGAGTGGAGTAGGCCAGATGTCAGCCAGCCCAGCAGCACTAGCAGAGCAGAGCTCACAAAGGGTAACAGTCAACTGGCGGACGCAAATGCGCTCGCTCACGCACGTCACACTGCCATGGCAACAATCCCTGGAACCAGACATGCGTATAGCGTGCGTCCTCGGTCACCTGAGTGGAGTGGCTGAGCGTTCAGTGTGAAGGTGGATTGTCACTACCGCAAGGAAGACCATGTATTATTTATCAACTCATTATGGCCTCGTAATCCACGCAGGGAAGCCTCTTCCGATGCCCCTGCTCTCGCTAGCCTCTGCACGTGGAAATGACATCTGTGTGACCATCATCATTATCGGTGCTCAGCCCCCTCCTTGTGTGGTGCATTAGACACATTGCCACAGAGACGCTCTCAGATCGTCCTCCTCCTCCTCCTCGTCAAAAACACTCACTCACAGGCCAGCAGGGAGCCCTTATTGCTCTCATCTCTCTTTGTCTGGCTTTTTGGATGTTCCACAGTCAGCACTAAGGAAGTAGATCATACCGTCAACTCGTATCTGCCCCGTGATCCAGAGATATGAAGGAGGGAAAGAGGGACTAGTTCTTCGGCAGCGGCACGTCGCCTGCTTGCAGGTCTGTATTAAGTTACAGCCCCAAACAATGATCCCACTCTCGCTTGTTCTTCCAGGGCACACAGCACCGCCACGTGAACCTGACCCTCCAGCCAGACGCCCCCTACAGGAGGCAGCAGGGAGTGTATCCGAGAGGGCGAGCGGAACAAGCCGAATTCCTGTGGACAGAGTTTCCCTGGAGATGGATGAGGCGTGTTGAGACAGGAGAGGTGACGTCTCAGCAGAGAACTGACTGTTTAATTGGATAGCTTTCACCCAAGGCCCTTTTGTTTTGATTATGTGTTACCTCTGTGGTGCTGAGCAGCCCTGGAGAAGATTTCTTTAGTGTGTGTGTGTGTGTGTGTGTGACTGTCACTGTAGCAGTGCTCCAGGGCTTCACATGAGCCAGTGAGATACCCAGTGGGACAGTGAGACAGCAGACACACTGTGCTACAGAGAGAGGGACAAGGCTAGCAGGCGGGTGGATGTATAGAACCCCCGGGGTCTGGCTAAGGGCCTTTTATCACTGCTAACAACACAACACAGCTTCCCTCCATACCCAGACTCACTGCCCAACAGCCCAGATCTCCTGAATCCTCACCCTCAGACAGCCTGAGATGACTTCTGTGTAAACGGACCGCTCTCTCAGCGAGATACCAAACTAGAATTTCGTGAAAATCTGTTTGGGACAAAAGTTTGTTTGAAATACACCAAAGAAACAGTTCGCTATCCAACCGTTATTCAATTCCATTGACTGCTTTGCCGGAAGCTAGAAAAATCACCATAACTTTGCTCTACTCAGATCAATGTGAATTAGATAAAGAGAGCTGTGCTTGAGGTCTGGTTACATAACTGATCCAAGTGAGTCCTTGATGCTGGTGATGTCTTGACCAGGGGCGTGACCCGCCAAGCTTCAAAGCCTTGCCTCAGAGAGACACCAGTGGGCCTGATTTGACACATGGGCCATTAAGTGAGTAGAACCACAAAGCTGACCTCTGGCAACCTGCGTCACAACAGTGAATCATGTTAATATACACACACACACACACACAAACACACACACACTTTGATACACCCACTATCCCAACCTAGGTCTGGTCCAAACCACTAAGCCAGCTGCTTTTTGTTTCGGACGGTTGGAAACTATTTTAGGAAAACCCACCAAGCCCTCCAGACAAAATGGAGGATTGTATAGATGAGTGATGTGTTTCTTAAGCCCACCAACATATCTTTCCTGGAATTCCCCCTGGGTGTATTTCACAGGGTTTCACAGAGGTAGGAGAGGAGAATGTGGTACGGTACTCGTTGGTGACAACAAGGGATTGCTATGGAGAATGTGATTAAAATGGCTACAGGCCCGCAGTCCAATTATAGCACCGCGATAGCCTAGTTAAATGCTAATTCACTTGGAGCTTTTATATAATACTGGCTCGCTGACTAGCTAGAGAATAGCTGTTGGGGTTTCTGCCTTCCAGAAACCCTCTTGGTCTGTGAGGCAGTTCTGGAGAACTGTCAGATTCGATCCAATAGTCCCAGCCCAGGGTTATCTGTCTGGGTCAGCAGGAGCGTGACCTGGGCTTGGACTGGCTAGCTGGCTGGCTGTCTGACCAGCACATGCCAGGGCAGTGCAGGAGAGAAGAAGCAGTGCAGGAGAGAGCGTGGTGGGGAGGGGGGGCTACTTGGCCTCTGCTGCCCAACAGCTCAGCACCCACATAAGTGGCACCACTTTAGCAGAATGAACCGTCCCCATACCAGCGTCACTTTTCCGTCTCCCTTTTCCCCTCCATTCTTTCCAGCTAACCCACAAAGATCCACTTCTGGAATCTGTTCTGCATCCGCGAACGTCAACGTTGGCAGGATAGGTTTTAAGCTGCAACCAGCATGGAGGTAGAAGAAAAGACATTTCTTCGTCTTCCAGCGTGACACACACTGCTTGATCGTAAATCAATGTTAGGACTTCAGCCGTTTATATTAAGATCTAAATCTCTTTCATTCATATCCCTCCAGGAGTCTTTTGTGAGCATGACTGAACACACACAAATCCAGTAACTCCCCACTTTACCTATCAACAATCAATGCAGCAAATCATTGGGATGGATCTAAAGACAGGCAGATCAATGGACTGCAGACTGTTTTCCCACAAGTACACGCTGGCTAATTTGGTGAAAGGGGTGATGACTAATGATTGTGACAGTGAGGAAGCAATGAAGGTTATTCAATTAAATTTTTTCTATATTATCATGTCACATCCTCTGGTCTCCACTGATGGTTAGTTCTGTGTGACAGGTCTGGTCTGTGAATCTCCCAACATCTCAAAGGATTTTTCATCTAAGAGCATACAGGATACATTGAGGGTGCAAGTGAGATGTTCCACAGAGAAACGCACCTGGACAATGTTCTGGTACTGTATCCCTGCAACTTTACTGCATGAATACAGGAACAAGGCCCATAAACCAAGTTGTGCCTTTTTGCCATTTTTCAAAGCATTTAAAGCAAGATTTCCAGTAATTATGTCATCTACACAATACAGAATTCACATGAGACAAGCTGACAGACTGTGAAAACTAGAAAGCACTTTCGAAATTCAAATCAGCCCTCATGCAAATAACACCTGTTTCGACAGGTGCATGGCTACACGCCACTGACGGCTCCCACGGCACGATATGCTCCCGCACACACACACACACGCAGGTAAACACGCTTGTACACCCACGCACGCACGCACACACACACACACACACACGTGTACATACACGAATGCATGCACGCCCGCAGAGAGCAATGACAGGTGGTGTCTATTTCACAGGCGTAACAGCAGAACATCTCCACCAGCATCTCAAGCACTGCTAATGTATCACACAAACCTTACTGTAAGCTCCGAGCTACAGTGCCTTAGAACTCTCAAGGAGGTTAGGCGCTCACAAAGACGACTGGTCGGGCAAACACAAACAAGAGTAGAGGCTCTTCACCTTAACACCTTCTGAGCGCATGGTGCTCTCCATTTTGTAATGCCCCTGTCATTAGGGTGGGGATCTTAGCACACACTCTCTCTCTCTCCCATTTCCCTTCTCCTGGTATGGCCTGCCTGCCTGTTTTGTCCTGCCAGTCATTTGAACAGGCCATGTCTGTTACCTGGTTACTGACCTTTATGAAACACAGAAAGCATGTTATGGTGCCAACACAAACTTTCAGCCTGCAGTAGTAAATACTCCAGTGGCGCCCAAATGCCATCAACATTATCATATTCTCATGGAAACAAGAACCATTAAGTTATAAGCAAGATGCATAGAAAACGATATATAGCTTGGCATTACTGTCAAGGGAAAAACTGGTGGACTGACATTCTCTGGAGGAAAATGGAGGAAAATATAACCTCTGTTGCTCCCTGGAGCAAAATAACTCTACTTGACTGTACTTGCTTGCCTCTAATCAAATCTGCTATGTCTGCCTGAACAAGTTACAGTGGAATGTGTCTTACAGTACGTCAATCAGAGAAAACCTGACAAATGACATGGACCATTTGTCCCAGCAGATGTGGACAGTCTGATTTCTACTCTTATGATGTATTTGGGGTGGGAAGATCATTGCAAATATAAAGGCTTAGATACCAATTCAAATATTTTACAGGAAAGTTAATTAACAAAAACTCACAATAAAATATAAATATTTGTAAAATGTACAATGTTCAATTAAAGTACAATGCTGCCAATACCATCAAGTCAAATAGACAAGTTGTTCTTGTTATGCATTTACTCATGGCTGTTCTGGTAACCTATATTGTCTTTTTCAATAATACCATGGTGTGTGCATGTAAACATTGACTTGAGTCACATTCTCTTGCACAAGGCAAGTGGAAACAGGAAAAGTAGTTATGCGTGCTGATTTGAAAAACGAACTGTGTTGTAATGTGAAAAAAAGACACACTGCTATAAGGATTAAGCCAGTGAATCTGAATCTGAATGGGCAGAGACAAATGTCTTGGATCAACCAAAGAGGAGACTGTAGCAACTGCTCTCATGGGTAGTTAGTTGACTCAAGACTATTGCATCATGAAGTACTTTTAGTTTGCATGAAAATATTGTTTCAATCAGGCCTACACCCTACTAATTTCTATGTAAAGCCAGAATGGTTAGAATGGAAATCTAAGACGTTGCAGGTGTCTAAATAAGTAATGCTTTGTGTATTTGGGAACTTCAACGTCATGACGACCACAGAAACAGCTAAATTGTGAATTGTGTGGGTTATGCGGAAAGCGGACGTGGAGGAAACATTGTTACTGTAATTTTCACTTCGCCTACGGTGAAGGGTGTACGTTATTTTACACAACTTAAGAGCTCGGTGTCAAGTTATATGAATAATGCGAACAATGGAACAAAGTGAAGTTCATCAACACCCGTTCTCTTTTCCTTACCGAGGAGTAGTAGCTTGACCTCTCTTGCGGCTTTCTCCCCGTCGTCCCTCAGATTCCTGTCGATCATTTTACTGCGCTCCACCGCCGCCTTATCCTCGGTACTCAGTGTACACCCCATCGTCAAGCAACTCCTCCGGACAAGGCGATGTAAAAATGCAAAAATATATACTATACTACAAACATTCAAGGGCTAACCTGTTCCCCTGGCCCCGCACACGCCCTGGAACAAAATCTATGTGTCTCGAATGGGACACTTTTCAAAGATAACATGGATTAGTGTGTCTCTTGTGAACACATAAACCCTACGGTTATCAATAAAGTATCGTCGTCGCATAGATTGAATTTTAAAAGGAGAACGCTGTATTGGCCGTTTCTCTCCCACTTAGGGCATGTGTATCTATCCGCTGCCACAGTGAGCTATGTTCTGACTGAGGTTTCTCTGACTACATTTACCAAGAGCAGCAACATCCAGACTTCCCGTTTCAGTTTTTGCTGTCATAATAAGAGTCTGTGGCCATGGTTGTCATGGCTTTTAGTTTGACAACAATTTATCTGGGGAATGGGATTGATATATGTTATAGGTAGTTTACGTGAGAGGGTCTATTAAGCATCCAATATTTAACTGGATATGACCGTTTTCAGCTTTTTCCGTACATCTACAGACACTTCCTCATTTCAGAAGATGAAATGTAAAAGTCTCCAGTGGATAGGTTGCGGACAATGCTGTAAGAAAATGTTTAAGTTACATAACATCATAACGTCAAAATAGGATGTGTACGAGGCGTACAACTCATTGATGGTGAACCATCATATAGCTACCCTAGGCAGCCATTTCTGGGACACGTCAAGAGAACCGATTGTAAAAATGTAAAATATGATGTGTTATGATCATTATAGAGGCAGAAACAGGTATCTACAGGTGTGACATATACATTACATATGAATCATCTCAGATATATCTGCCCTAGAAAGGTTTGGACCAGTCAAGTAGGTGAAATGATAGTGCTGACCCCCAATGGATGAAGTGAGAATGGCAGAATATTTCAGGTTTCGAGGATGACCATGGAGGCTCTTCACAGCAAGTTTAAGAATGGGGTGAGAATGACTTGGCAGTTTATTGAAGGAAGGGGGACTTACTTTCAAGCTACTTAAGCCTTATATCCACATCTGCTCTGTTCTGACCTTATTGATCTGGTCAAGGTTATAAGTTATACTAACCTTAAGTAGTGTGTTATCACTCATGTGGTAATTCGTCTATATTCTAAGATGGATCATGGCCATGTTAGTCTATATAAATCTGCATGTGCTCTACAGAAAAGTAAAGGACGTCCCAGGGACAGCAGACATCCAATACCCAAAGTAGATGAGAATGAAACATAGTAAATCATCCAGTATGTTTAAGTGCATGACCGAGATCAAAAGTCTTGCACTTCTCAGTTGTACTATAGATATTGTGGTTGTTTGCGGTTTGACGTTTGGAGTTTCTTCGCTTTGAAACACCCCCCACCAGACTGCTCTGATGAGCGGAGCATTAAAGAGCTCTGCGATAGTGCACTGATACCCAGGGGCAGGAGTGCACTCTTCAACAACCTTCAACCCTCTGATGTTGCGTAATTCCCACCGCGAGCCGAGTCCTGGGCCACTGCCAGGGCAGTCTTCACCTCCACCTGTCCCCCCAGTCTCTCTGCTCCTCTGACACCACTGCTGCCTCAGATACTGCCTCACACACCGCCTTACACACCGCCTGACACAGACAGAGACAGACGGACGGAGGGACACACATACAGTACACACACACGCGCGTACACACACACACACCCGCCGACGCCATGGGCTGCTGCTGTGACAGGAGGTGCGGGCTGATCTCGGGAGCTGTGTTTGGGGCGTTGGTGGCTGTACTTGGAGGCATCCTTATCCCCCTAGGAAACAATGTCATTAAGGACACAGTGGAGAAGGTTGGTGCCGGTTTGCTATTTTGCAGGGGAGGTAAACATATGTGAGGAGTGGTCTGGAGAGAGGGATAGGCAGATACATACAGTCATGTGTTTGGGATGTGGATGCGATGCGACGACTTGTACTCTCAAATCAGAGCGCAGCTTGACTCGGGTGGCAGACAGATCAAAGGGCCTTTATTAGCGATGCGCCGTTTTCAATACGGCAGCGAAGGAGCAGCTGCTCTGTTGGAAATCTTGAGCATCGTTTAAAAATAGCCATCCTCTGTGTCTGCCCGCTTGCAGGAGGCTGTCATCGAGCCTGGCACAACAGCCTATGACAACTGGGTGTCCGCTGGGGCAGTGGTGTATCGACAGTTCTGGTTGTTTGACGTGAAGAACCCCCTGGAGGTGCTTGAGCATGGAGCCAAGCCTGTGGTCATGGAGAGGGGACCCTATGCGTACAAGTAGGTGTGCCTTACTCTGGAGCCTAAGACAAAAGATGTCATCAGATGCATCTGCATGCATCCTTGCATTCTATCACAATGTTATTCCTAAAAAGTATGTTTTTTTTTAAATAGCTTTTTTATAATCTATTATTTCAACTGAATGCCACTGCACGTGTACTGTCCCTTAGCAGGAACATGTTGTACAAAGCGTCATTCATACAGATAACGCTACTCAATCTGATTCTACACATAATAATCAGTTCAAAGGTTTATGCCTGGTGTTTGGAGTTTAAAGGTTTTTTTACTTGTCTGTCTTTAATTACCCCTCCCCCCCCCCCAACCTGTCTCTCCCAGGACCAGGTACTTGGCAAAAGAGAACATAACAGCCTTTCCCAACCACACTGTGTCCTACTTGCTGCCAGCGGGGGCCATCTTTGATCCCTCAATGTCTGTGGGACCAGAGGAGGACATGGTCACTACCCTCAACTTGGCTGTGGCTGTAAGTGGCTCCACTGTGTTGTCAGGAATGGGGTGGGTTTTTAGCATTGCGTGTCTTTGACTTTAAGATGGAAACCTGGACTTCCAGGAGGATTTCATCTTTGGTCGAATGTTTGGGTTCTTGTATGGAATGTTGGTGGGACATCACAGTGGCATTACATGACATAAGTCATCAAAGTAATGAATTTCCTTTGGTATGAGTTTAAAACGACGTGAGGATGTTGCTGAGTTAGCTATAAAAGATTGGACTGTGTTGCTGGAGAACGTCAGTAAACACCTGGGTAAGACATTTTAACCACATGACTGCAGTCATACAGTCTATCTTTGGGTGTGCTCTCAAACAGTTGATAAGGCTGATAAGCCAATATGAATGGTCCTGTCTTCTTGCAAGTCATTATATCTGGAGTCATAATAGAAAACTGTTAATAACTCATACTATGCCTTTATCTATGTGTTAAAGGGAAGGATTATCATAGCCAAGTGTGCTCATAATAGAGTTTACATTTTAAACCAGCCAGCCATGAATGTGTGATGTAATATAGTTGTGTGTTGAATCTCACACCATGAGTGCTCTCTCTCCAGGGTGCGTACACACTGATTCCTAAGCCGTTTCACCTGGTTTTGGAAACGCTCATCAAGAACAACAACGCCTCTCTCTTCCAGCGCCGCTCAGTCAAGGACCTTCTCTGGGGTTACACCGACCCCATCCTTAAGGGAACTGTGGGCATTTTTGCCCCAGTAAGTTATGCTATAATGCGTTATACAGTACCAGTCATGCAATGTGCAATGCAAAGACACAATATAAGTCATTTGTTGGGAAGAGGTGGTTTAAATGATTTTATAACGTCTTCTTACCCTCATACCGTTGTTCTCCAATCTGTTTACAGTACAACGATACCTATGATGGACCCTACAATATCTTCACAGGGAAGGACGATATCTCCAAAGTCTCCACCATTGACATGTTTCAGGGTATGAAGTAAGTTTCCCTCAGAACCCCCACTCTAAAATAACCAGAAAGTTAAGGTAAGAATGTCAATGCTAAATTGTTCTCTAATAGTTTACTATTTGAAGTTGATTCTTTGTCGTTTAGGACCGTGCCTTACTGGAATGACAAATACTGCAACATGATCAATGGCACAGGTAAGTGGTGAAGTTTTTTTTTTTTTCTTATGCTGTGGAAATATTATATAGAAGCACAGGCTATAAGTACCAGACTAACATATTTCTGTTGTTATTGGCATCGGAGTATGTTTTTTTAGTGGAATTAAGGAAAAAAGTCTTAGGGTAGAAGTTCATCATTATTCTCACTAATATTAAATCCTTATCATCGTTGAACTGTGTGTTCCAGATGCATCCTCGTTTTCTCCGTTTCTGGACAAGAAGAAGCCTTTGTTCTTCTTTGTCTCAGACATCTGCAGGTGAGGGGTTTTAAAGAATATGTTGAATGCTCGAATCACGACAATACCATAGCACCATGCACTGTGGAGTGTCCCGACACTCAATTTGAACCATGTTTGTCAATAGTAGAATAATACAGTGGGTGGCTCACCATGATAAGGGAGTTTAGGTTTGTATCTTGCGTTTGTATCCCCCCCACCCTGCAGATTTCATGCACAGTCAGATGATTTGGATACAAGCTGAATAAATGAATGCATGAGTGTATTTTGTAGATGTTACTCTCAATTAATGTCATGTTATTGATGTTATTGATGCTTCGGTGGATCGCCACTAGAGGTCAGCCTAGCACTCACCAAGCCCCGTAAAACAAGGTACCTCACATGTCTACGGAGAATCCTCACACTTCTGATCCCTCTTAGGTCTGTGTCTGCCCAGTATGAGTCCAGCCAGGACCTAAAGGGGATCCAGGTGTACCGCTACACTCTGAATGAGAAGACTCTAGCTGCCCCCTCCATCAACCCTGACAACCAGTGTTACTGCAAGGACATTCTGTCCACCAAAAACTGCACCGTAGGAGGAGTCCTTGGCGTCGGTGCATGCCGTGACGGTGAGAGCCAGCATCAGCTATGAAAGCTAGTGACATCTTGGCCAAGGGATTCGAATCCCACCCATACATGCGATCAATTGTCTGTCAAACTTCCAATAGAAAAGCATCAACGTTTAAATGTTTATGATGTTGTTGTTCCTCTCAGGAACTCCGGTCTACATCTCTCTACCCCATTTCCTGTACGGCACTCCTAGCCTGACAGAGGATGTACTGGGCCTGAGTCCTTCCATAGAGCACCACTTCACATACCTGGATGTAGAGCCAGTAAGCCACAAACAAACCTGGCGCACTAGTGCTAGTTGTAATGTCATGTATTCATTTAGCAGACACTTTTGTTCAAAGGGATTTGAACCTGCAACCTATAGATCCGTAGTAACATGTCCTAGCACTGAGCTAGTTAACACTGTTTAGGTTCTAGTTTACAGGTGATGTACCTGATGGGGATGTTTGCTTCTGTCAGACCACAGGCTTCACTCTGAGGTTTGCCAAGAGGCTTCAGGTCAACATGATGTATGGACCCTCAAAGGTTATCACGTAAGTTCAAGCAATGGGGTCTATACTTAACATACACATTGTCGATTTATGAAGGGACACTAATCATACCGTCTTTTTTCGACAGTGTGTTGAAAAAAGTGAAGGATTACACCATATTCCCTTTAGTTTGGTTAAATGAGGTAAGTCATGGGATACATGCTACACATGGTTGCCTCATCGTGTAGTACCTTTTATTGTCACCCATTGAGTATGTACACCCCAAACAGGCATTCCCAGCAATGTTTCATTCATGTTTCTTCTATTCTGGACTCATTACAAACATGAAATTATTAATGTAGAACCCAGAGTAAATTATTTTAGATTCCCTCAACTGACATAGGGGGCGTATCACGATAGTCTTGCTGTCATTAATGAAGTCTTCATTCCTGTGTGTGTGTTTTGGCAGACTGCATCGCTCGATGATGAGACCGCAGACATCTTTAAGAAAGAGCTGCTGTCCCGTGTCCAGCTGCTGGACATGGTGCAGAAATCTCTGATAGGCATAGGGACAGCCATATTTGTTCTCTGTACGGTGGGGTACTGTATAATAAGACGAAACAACAGCAAATTTGTGTGAGCTTAAGTTCCACAATCTATGAATGGTATAGAAGTCAACAAGCTGCTATAGTGCCTCTGACCTATTTTGACAAATATGTAGCCATTTTTGTAATTTTAGCATATAATGCTAATATAATGTTTATAATGTCCAAAAGCATTGCTTTGATACACAGAGGAACTAATGTGAGAATTTCAAATGATTTGTCAATAGCGTTGTTTTAAACATTGTTAATGTGTTTGGTATGTTCAACTTTTTGCTAAAATCCTAATGTAGTTGGGGATTTGTAGATGAGGCTTCCCCTAATGTGACTGGACTGTTAATGTGATTCTCTGTGCTGGATTCCCACTGTGAGATAAAGGTACTCTGATGGGGTGTTAACATTCAGATGAAAACATGTAAATGCATTCAGTTCAATGTTGAACTGTGAGTCATAAGTATTATTAAAAGGAAAATCGTTTCTTTTTTTCATTTTATGCTGTACTCAAAGGATCTTTTAAAGGTCTTAACACGGCACAATTTTCAATCCAAACCAGACCATTTTGGAACAAAACCCTCCATTGTGCACTTTAAAGCGATATCATTCAGTTTACTTTTCACCCCATGCGGCCTGTAAATCAAAACAGGAATAAAATCAGTCTAGGAGATGATTATTCTGTGGTTCAGCATGTCACCTGGGTTTGTTTGGTTAAAAAGAAGTGTGTGTTGCCCGACTGAGGAGACTCTTTAGTTTGATGGGTTTTAAATGGCCCACTGCAGGTTTTCTGTGGTTACGGGACCTCAGTTAGTGTGGGAATAGAGGCTGACATCCAGGGAAGTGTTTTATTCAGATTACCAGGGACATGTCTGGATGCCCTGACCACCTCTCCTCTCTCTGACCACGGCTACCATAACACAGTCACAGGTGCCCATCCGCTCACACAGTGTGTTCAGTGAAATATTTAGTCAAGGGAACTGTGCAGTAGTGGCTAGATTATGAATGACTCCTTTTAGGACAGAATGTGACTAACGTATGAACATTTTATTGTGGTAAAAAATGTGTTTATATATTTTTAAGAACAGAAGTTAAGAACAGCAACAATAAAATTCACATACAGTTTAATGTATTTATTCAGGCTGACATTACATTAATAAATAGTAATACATAAGTTTCATGAGAACATTGACACAACATTAACTGTGATGATGACAAACCTATGGGAACAATATGTTAGTTATGAAAAAATAATTTGAAAATATATCTCTGCAATGTGCAGATACAGTCATGGTTACCGAATTAATATTGTTGAAATTATATACAGTAGGGTCACACTGATGAACACATATCCACAAAAGTCCAACATTAACATAAGTTACAATGATGAAAATAAGAAATGAACTGTACACAAACCAAAGACATCTATATCTACATTGGCTATACTTGGCGAAACCAAAAAATGAATGACTTATTCACACTATATAAAATGAGGAAGCTAGTTTGACCCTCTCCCAAACTTTGAGTCGAATGATTAATTCACTATGATAGCTCTGATAATAGTTTCATTATGTCCTTCTTGATTCGGCTAGCTTTCAGGGAAAGGAAAAATATTCCCCTAGTTGAACAAAACACTGAATTATACTGACTACGAAATCCAATATATATGCGATTCTGTTATGATTGTGGTCAACCAATACTGTAATCCATTCTAAGACCAGAAACAGCCACAAAGGCACATGCTTCTGTACAGTGACAACAAACTAGCCATGCACAAATTGGTTGCTTGATGTGAAACACAGTGTATAAATCAAACAGATTTACCAGAACGATTTGTCAACAAAGTAGCAATGTTAGCCCAAGGTTGTTTACCTTAAATTGAACTGTATTAAAATGCTTGAGCTAATTAGTGAATGCACAGCCAAGCTGCAATCAATCAGTGTAGCAACACCATGTTGCAATGTGTCGGCTATAGTGTATTGATTCAGAGATGAAGGCTTGGTAACAAGCAATCCTCAGTTTAGGAAACCTATTAGAATATTTAGCATGTATGTGTTTACTAATGTGTTAGAGTGTGTGACAGGGTATGTGCTAGGGTGTATGTGTGTGAGAGAGGGAAGATTCTGCTTTGGCTATTGGCTTGGGAGGCACATCTGCACTCATGGGATACACAGATTAAATGCAACCTAGCAACCACAGAGTACCCAATCAGGATATGGTATGACATTTTGATGAAGCGTGTCCACATTAACATGCCTCTGTGCTTAAACACAAGAACGTATCACCCGTGAGTGTGTGGGAGTGTGTGTGAGTATTCAGGCATGTGTGCATAGCCAAGCTTCCAGGTTCCTGTTCCAGACAATGTACAAGGTTTTTGCATATGGGTGCCAGCTGAACTGGAGGAGTACTCTGGCATATCCACTGTGTTTTAATTTCCGACACCACAGTATGTTTATTAGGACAACTTACACAGTACCACACCATAGACAATCTGTTCTTTGTATAGACAGCCATGGTGGAACATAAGATAAAGAAACAGTTAGAAACCCTGGGAGGAGCAGGACTTTCCATGTTAACAGAACAAAAAATTCTGAGCATACCTTTAAGAATACAGGCTAACACGACACCTTGAACATAAATCTGTAAATTTAGCAAAAATATTAAGTGAAGTAGATGTAAACAAAAACACAGTATGACTATAATTGTAAATTATCTTTGCAGGGCGAGCCTTATAGCCAGTGTCCACAGTAAAACATACTCACACACTCCACAATGTTTCTGTTATTCACATTGCCCAGCCATGAGGATTTGTACTCTGCATGTGTTTGAAGCCAACCTGACGCGCTCTCAAGCTGAAGAAAGAAAGACATTTGTGACGATTGATTGTAACTCATGAATCCACATCATTCGTGTTGTGTTTGCGTATACTGCATCACAGCCCTCAGGTGCGAGAGCCTCATGCATATAGTGTAAGACGAGAGAAAGCCCAGGCTATGATCACAGTCCCTCACATTCAACTCCACCATACACGACATGGAGCAGGGACCAGAGTAAGCCTTTA
Source organism: Hypomesus transpacificus (assembly GCF_021917145.1). Taxonomy (NCBI): domain Eukaryota; kingdom Metazoa; phylum Chordata; class Actinopteri; order Osmeriformes; family Osmeridae; genus Hypomesus; species Hypomesus transpacificus. Next base: position 965,254 of record NC_061066.1, read on the forward strand.
GATCCACTGGGTGGAACATCAGAGTCTGTGTTGTAGTGTGTGTGTGTGTGTGTGTGTGTGTGTGTGCGTGTGGGGGGGGGGTAGTATGTGAGTGTGTGTGCTTATTACCGAGTCACCCTACTCTTCCTAACCCTTGTGTTCAAACCCCGGGAAGGTGATTCCGGCGGTTCCGGCTCTTCCTGTGGTCCATCAGAGGCTTGAGCTTGGCCAGGTCTCCCCGGAGGGGCCCCTGGTGCATGCTCTGGAGCTGCTTCCTCTCCTTGCAGTACTGCTGCACGGCCAGGCTCTCCGCAGGGCTGAAGGCAGCCAGGAGGGCCTTGGGGTGGAGGGAGCTGGCCCACGCCCAGGGGGACTGCTGCTTGTCTGTCAGCACGCTCACCATGGCCTCGCTCAGGACCCTCAGACGGATTTTGGCCGCGGTGCGTTTGAAGGTGTTCTCGGTAGCCAGGCAGTAGTACAGGCCCTGGTCGGACAGCTGGACAGAGCGTAGGAGCAGGCCGTACTCTGTGGAGAGCACCCTGTCACTCAGCTTTACCTGGAGGGGGGAGGGGAAGAGGGACACAATATATATATATACCGTATATATAGATAGATACATAGAGACAGGCACATTTAGAAAGAGAGAGAGAGAGAGAGAGAGAGAGAGAGAGAGAGAGAGAGAGAGCAAGAGAGAGAGAGAGAGAGAGAGAGAGAGAGAGAGAGAGAGAGAGGTGGTTTCACAATCATACTTACAATAGAATATTGTATAAACTGTCAGTTTAAAGTACTGGCTCATATGCATCACTTGAAATAGCCCTCCCAGGGCATAATAATATTAGCCCCTAGTTCACCAGTTTCAGAGTCAAGCTGGATCTTATAATAGTTGGAAGTTAAAATGTCCAATTTACTGTAAGAATTAAATTAAATAAGGACAGGCTTTTCTACCTTTTAGTGAAACCAATACCAAAGTAATGGAAGAACTTTATGAGCAAGAAATAATTCAAGGCTAAATTTGTTAAAGATGTGAGTCCATCTCATGCTGCTACCCCCTGTGTGTAGTTCCATTTAACCATGGTATAAGGTGGAGTTAGGACAGCTTCTAAAAGTGTCGGTTATTTCTGAAATATTTCCCTGCAGAGAATACCACTCATTAGTTATGGCCCATATCCTGTTTGATCTTTACTGCAGCTGATTATACTGTTCGGTACCACCGCCAGTAAAAAACTTGAAATATCAATTCTGAAGCATTGCAAACTAGGATCAAGCTCAGAGCACATTCATTTGAATGACTTGAATGACACAATATCAGACAGTAACAGTCTCTGTACTCCCTAATGTATCTCAATATGCTGGGGGAAAAGGAGAACTGGTCATTGGTCTCATTCATATCAAAGAGATTATATTTTATGGCTCGTCTGTTATTCATTTACAGGGAATCGGGAGTTTACTGCGTTTCGCATGAAGCTATCCACATCTGTGACCTTGAAAGGGGATGTTTGACCCCTGCGTGAACTCTGACCTCTTTCCGTCTGTCGTTGTCTCTCTGGATGAGCCAGCGGATGGAAGCCTGGGGAGATTTGGGCAGACACTCTAGGAAGGTAGTGTTGTTCTTCACTCCGTACTGCGTCATCTCCACTGCATTTCTGTAAGCTAGCAAACACACACACACACACGTACACACTTCAATATCACTGATCAGCAGATTGCAGAGCTGTAGTCATCTCACTCTGTTCTGGATATTTGTGTGTTAGGGGAGGGTGACCAGACCAAAGATGAGAATGTGACTCTCGCATCCCTATCAAACCCCAACCTAATCATCAAGCGCACTGCTTCATGGGAGTTTGCATGCACAATGAAAAGCTTCCTGTTGCTGACAGACAGATCCAGGCTGACCTTGACTTCAGCTGCCAACATTGTCATCTCTTGTTTGTGTTCTGGCAAGTAATCTGTCAGTGTTCTGGATGAATGACAGTTTATAGACTAATTAGTGTAATGGCCATATGGTAAGATCTCATGGGACACATTCGTTCACAGAAAACCCTCGAGACTGAGACTCCCTCACTGCTGGACTGAAGTATGGCAGCTGACGCTCTGACTCATCGCTCTGAACTGGAGAGAACACCACACCCCCAAAACATAACGCTCATACACACACTCACACATCCCCAGGCACATGCAAACACACTGTGAGTGCACCCGTTACTGAACCTTCATACTTGAATATTACCAGAGGGTCTGGATCTAAATGACACCCTTTCCGATGATTCAGTGGCCCCCATCAGGTGTGCATGGTAAATATGAAGTGAGTTCATTGATGGGGTGTACCATACCTTTCAGGTTGAATCCCCTGCACTGTGTTAGAGGGTTTCCATGGATAATGTCCTGCCTCCTGCTTCTCCTGGGTAGCAGAGGGTACACACACACAGAGACACATCACACATTTTTTAATATTACTCTGCAAAGTATGTTATCAAGCTGCAGAACACTATATATCTGAAAGGATTAGGAGCTTTCCTGGCTGAAACCACAAATGGCAACCATTCTGTCAACTGAGAGTGAAGAAAGAAGGATGTTGAGCCAGACTCGGGGCTGTTTGAGGAAAATCTGACTGTGTGATTCCACCGTATGGTGCCGTCTCACTTCCAACACTTACAGGATGGCGCAGAATAAACAGCTGACACCTTTCAAGCAGATCGAGGCTCGAGAGAGTGGGTAGGGATGCTCTCTGTTCCAGGACCAAGCTGAACATGACCTGTGGCTGACTGATAGTGGGAGGGGGGGGGGGGGGGGGTAGGGAGTGCATGCTGGGTAGTCCTGTCTCTGTTTACTTTTCTCTTGGACAAAAACAACTTTAACTGAGTCAATTACTGTGTAAACGTTTTCTTTTACTGTCAGTCATTACATGAGGTAAGCTGAAGTGAAGGAAGGTGTTAATGTGTAACCTTTAACAAGCAGGGCCCAGCTGGAGCAGTCTGTGTTGCAACCAGAAGTGTGTGTACCATCGTGTGTTGGAATCAGGAGGGTGTGTACCAGTGTGTGTTAGAATCAGGAGGATGTGTATAAGCGTGTGTTCGAATCAGAAGTGTGTGTACCAGTTTGTGTTAGAATCAGAAGTGTGTGTAGAAGTGTGTGTTATCAGGAGTGTGTACCTCTTGCCAGAGGGGTAGAAGCGCGAGCAGCTCAGGCCGTCCCAGGCACAGTAGGGGTCTCTGGCCAGACAGCAGTCGGCACATGCCTCCCCGTAGGCATGGCAACGGTGCAGGGACACCTGGGAGACCCCATGCTCGGAGCTGACGTAAAGTTGTTGCTGTAAGTCGACAGTTCAAAGGTCAACCAGACAGATGATAAATTACTTAGTGACAGAAGAATGGAGCATTTATGCTAAAATATTGGGTTATTATACATGTTTTTGCTTTGTCAGTGTCCTTAACAAGTGATTGTCACCAGTGTATGATACTGCATAGAAAGATGTTGAGTAGTGGATGAGATACCAACATACCTTTTTAGACGATATCCTTAAGTTTGTCACTGGTGCCTGGTTCTGAAATAAAAACAAATAAAAGACTAAATTGGCCAAATACAACATTGTGAAAGTGAAACTATTGAATGCACAATGCAGTCAAGATGCATTCAGACACTACTGCAGACTTTGCTCTGACAGACCTAGCATCACACAGGGCCTATCTGAGATCAACAGTCGAGGCCAAGAGAGCACGTGTGAAGATTCTGGAGAGGTGATAAAGTATCTGGATCTGGCGTGTATGTTTCTCAGCTGTACGAATGGTGCCCAGGTCATCTATCTCCTGTCTTGAACGTGGCCCCGTGCATTAGCAGTCCAGCTGCTCCACCCCTCTCTGCTCCACCCCTGTCTGCTCCACCCCTCTCTGCTGCACCCCTGTTTGCTCCAAATCTCTTTGTGTGGTGGCCAAGCTTCCTTTGGTTGCTTCCCTTTGATGTGAGGGAAGAAGAGGGAAAGAGAAATAGAGAGAGGGAGAGAGAGATAGATAGAGTCAGAGAGAGTGAAAAGGAAGGGGAGAAATAGCGAGGGAGAGAAAAAGAAAGAGAGAGGGAGAGAGAAAGAGGGAGAGAAAGGACCGAACCTTAAACACTTCCAGCTCCTCCAGGATTAGATCCTCGTCCAGGGAACGATTGGTAGGCAGGGCAATTACCTTCTGCACTGTTCCTTTATCTGAAGGAGGACACACAAACACACACACACAGGAGACAGTCCTTAGACATTAGTCCAGTCCACACAGTCCAGACAGACACCAACCTCACCACAGGCCAAGTGCACCGAAGGGTCGTGCGTGCGGTCCATGGAATTAGAATACAAAATGGAAACCACCCTTGAAAAAATAAATAAAACCAGCTCTGTTTCCCCTCTCACATATTTGTCTTTGAATTAAGCGTGATTGCTGTGACCAGTATCAACAGAGCCCAGTAGTGGGGGGGGACTTCAGAATTCACAGAGGATCTGAGGACATAGGCCACAGGGAGGACAGAAGCACCACAACCCAGGCTCACGTCTGTTTATCCCCCTTTTCTGAGGGAGGAGAGAGAGAGCAGGAGTTACAGCCATGAGCTCCTGGAAATCCCTGATAAAATCCCCTCTCATCCCAGACACAAAGCACCCGCTGCTCTGCCTACCCGGCTGCCGGCAGACACTGCTGGCGTCCCTTCAGGAATCTGGAAGGCTGATAAACATAAGCAGCTGTGTGTGTGTGAGAGAGAAAGACTCCCTGGATGGTTCAACTCCACAGCAGAGTTCTGCCTCAGTAACCATCCCTTTATGGAGTTAGATTAGTTTCATAATTCAAACAAACAAACGCAACACGATTCAAACAAACTTAACACGATCCAAACAAACGTAACACGATTCATACAAACATAACACGAATCAAACAAACAAACGTAACACGATTCAAACAAACGTAACACGATTCACAAATGTATTTCGTGATTCACAAATGTAAAGCGATTCACAAATAAATGACCTTATTACATTCGTTTGCAACCTGACAAACACAAGTTACAAATCCCTGCATTCGTTGGTGTGAATCCTTGCATTCGTTCGTGTGGATTTTTGGAACTTTCCTGACGCGCTTTGATCCACAAATGCATTTTTTCTAAAAGATATCCTCAGCAGCCTATCAGATCGTCTCTTCCAATTTTAGCCAATCACATTAACGTGTCTATGTGGACTTCAACAACCTGCCATAATGACGGACATCGTCTCCTTCAGATCACGAGCAATGTCGTCTGGTAGCATGTAGGTGAAATATTGCTTGTTAATCTTATTAAACCGATGATCATACCTGATTAAATATTGTTGAGAATGGCAGGATTCATGTTTAGTCATTTTCCGTGTTTCCTAGGCTAACGCAGAGCCCGTCTACCCATATTAGACATTCTCCGGTGATTGGCTAAAATTGGAGACATCTGATAGGCTGCAGAGGATATCTTTTAGAAAAAATGCATTTGTGGATCAAAGCGCGTCAGGAAAGTTCCAAAAATCCACACGAACGAATGCAAGGATTCATACCAACGAATGCAGGGATTTGTAACTTGTGTTTGTCAGGTTGCAAACGAATGTAATAGGGTCATTTATTTGTGAATCGTGTTACGTTTGTTTGAATCGTGTTATGTTTGTATGAATCGTGTTGCGTTTGTTTGGATCGTGTTAAGTTTGTTTGAATCGTGTTGCGTTTGTTTGTTTGAATTATGAAACTAATCTAACTCCATATCCCTTTACCTCAAAGCTGCTGGCTGCTGGACCAGGCCCCACTTCTACGTACCTTGCCTATCTGTCACTGACAGTTCTAGCAGTGGGTGTACTCTCTAAAAACTCATAATTCATAGAAAAAGTGTATCGCACGATCACAAATCTCATTTCTACACATTTTTATGGAGCGTGTACAAATGTTTGTGCCACATACCGGTGGGCTACTGTGCAGGAGTGATGAAACAGCTGTGCTCTGATTGGCCTTACACATCCGTGCTCAAAGTAGATAATTGCTTTCCTCTGACTTTGAGTCAGCATTATGGATGGAAAAATGTGGCAGCAGCCATTTTGATCAATTGTGTTAAATGCACTGACAGGAATTGCATTGAAACACACTGCACAGTCAGTAAAAAGGATGAGATAGTGAGAACAAAGCAAAAGGCACAGATGGGGACACTGGATCTGTTCCAAAGAAGGAAATGTTTCACAACATCAGTCATTCTAACGTGACGCATCCTGGACGAAACCCGGTTCACGGCAACATTGAAGGTGGACCAGAGGGTGCATGGTGTCCAGTACCTGTTCCCAGAAACAGCACCTGGTAGTGGCCGTCAGCAGCGATGACCTGGTCCACAGCGATGGACGTGTACTTGTAGTCAGCGTTGGTGCGCACCACCAGGGGCCGTCTGCCGATTGGGTAGATGGAATTATACATGACTGGGTGATTTCTGACGAACGTCACCACCTCGTCTGGGAACTCCTTGGTTGAGTGGATGTCTGGAGTGAACGCCCCACCAGGGCACTGCACGCAGAGAGGAGAGATAGCAAGAAGAGATTAAAAGATAGGAGATAAAGAAAGAGAGGGGAATATAGATAAGAGGAGAGAGATTAGCTCTGTGACATAGGTGGATCTATTTCCAGTCAGACTTTTTGAAATGAGCATGATAAACATAAAAACACAGACTGTATATTGCTCAATCTCTCTTTATCACTGTTACGAGATACTGAATATTTCTTTCAGTTATTCGCGTGTACTGTCATGCAATGAGTGACAGAGGTTTTCTCAGGGCTGCTGAACTCACAGTTCCAGGCCGGGGATAGGGGATGCGCCCCTGGTAGGCCACCCACTGGAAGTTAGGCCCCTCTCTGTGTGCGAATGGCCCGTTGAAGACGGTCAGAATGTCAGCCATGTTGTACGCACACACGGCCGAGCCCTTAAACACAGAGCTGGGGGGAGGAGACACACAAATTCAGGATCTGTGAATCCGCCCAGTTAAAACATCACAGTCCCTCCGAAACCTGCTGTTTTTCAGAGATCTAAGGCATATCATCTGGGTGGAACCACTGCCATCCTCCAGAGGGGACACCGCGCCCTGCTCCACACCCCCCACCAGAAGGATATGGTGTGGATTGTCCCGGTCACTTCTAACCACACTAGTGTTAAACAGAAAAGCCCTTTTGTTCAAAGAGCAGACCACAGTCGTGTGAAGGAGAGGAAAAGGAAGAAACACATTGTGGACATAGAAATAACAAAGTGTGCTGAGACCTCAAGGCTCCCTCTGTTTCAATTGGCTAGAGACAGACAGACCGGCAACACTACTGTAGCCTTGATCTGGTTCTCGGGTTACCGGTGAAACAAGGGCCTGTTGCAAGGTCACAAGAGGTTAACTATGCAGACCAATTAGAGGACAGAATGACCTTGTAGATTGACCAGTACATATTAACACTGGCTTGTTACTATGAGCAACATCGCTAAAACATGCAACATTATTGATATAATCCAGTATAAGTGTATCTTCCTTGCATCAACACTCATTTTTAATGGGAAAGTGTTGCAGAGCACTATTCAAAAATAGACTTTGTAAAAAAGGTGAGAAATAGTCTGCTGCAACACTAACACTGCACATAAAGGTAGATAATAAATGTGAGAACCATAGTCTAAGTCAACACTCTAGCAGCGTATATATGAGTCTCTTGAGTTAGCCGTTACTTTACTGTAACAAGACACTGTCTCCTCTCCGCAGGGAATCCCTCATCACATGACTCCCACTTAGATCTGGTGCTGGCTAGCATAGTTAGCATAGCATCCAAGGCCCGAGAGCAATATTAGCATTGGCCTCACCTTGTTGACGTGAAGACTCCAAACACCAGCAAGCTTTTAGGCTGCTCAGTCTCCAGTAAAAACACACTCTCTGGTAGGGACAGAACACAGATTCATCTTGTGAGTCAGCATTTAGCGGACTCTTCATCAGTCATGGTCATGAAGAGGGCATGAAGGGGAGTGGGGAGGAATGAACTAACATGCTGTGATAGGCCTAGACTCAAAGACAAACGCATTGTAAGACAGGACTCTCCTGCATTGGCTTTCATTTCAAAGTCAGATGGATACTGCTCATAAATGACCAAAACCTGTAAATCTGATAATATGGTGATTTGCAGGCCTTAACTGACTGACTATTTGCATGCTGTAGGTCTGGGCTGGTGGGATTCATCGATACATTTAAGAGTGTGTGTGTTTGTCTCACCAAGCTCATCAAAGTGAGTCTCAGTGCCATCCTCCTCCAGCACTGAACACACCATCCGGGCCTTCAGGAAGGTGGTCCACTTATTCACCAAGCTCCGCTGGCCTCCGATGTCATTCTACAAATCCAGACATTATGTTTAACATCTAAAAGATTACACACACACACAAACACTCAACAAAAACACACCCACATACATTCACCATTCTTCTTGAACACACTTACCGGACACACTCTGGCGACCATGGTGTGGATGTTCTTGGTATTTCCGCTGTTGTCTGTCATTCTTTCCCGGAAGAAGAAATAAAGTTTTGCATCGTTGGGGTCCGATCCGTCTGGTATCAACTGGGCATCGATGAAGATGGGTTCTAAGAGAGGCAAAGTAAACGTTGTAGTCCGAAACAATGCTGGGCGGTTTGCTTCTCTTAGATGTACAGTACTTGAGAAAAGTAAGTATATCTGCAATCTCGAGATTGTAGTTGAATCCATTCTAGTCAGCTTCATCATCATCATTATCATTATGTCATTGCTATGTTCATCAGCAGTCAATGGAAGGATAAAGTGCATCATTATAGCTCACCACTCAGCCACTTGGAGTTGTGCTGGTCTGTCCTCACTGCGTTCCTGATGGTGAGGCTCCTGAAGATGGCAGCATCTGTCCCCATGAAGTCAATATACATGCCTGAGAACAGCTCCTGGTCTGAGGAGAGCACACACAGTATGGCATCTGGTCATCTTCACACACACACACACACACACACACACACACACACACACACACACACACACCTGACCAAACAAAACACTACAACTCCCACACTGCTTTAGGCGCTGACCTTTTAACACCTCTTAACAGACACTCAAAAATATTTTCCAAGTGCAATAACAGTGATGGAAATTCTTCTGTGATTGATTGCTTCGCCTGAAACAGAAAGTCTATCATGATGACAGTAAATCGCTAATGCAGTTAACCTTGGCCAGATTTACAGGCCTTGTGTTTGAGACTCACTTTACTCCACTAATAGCCTAGCACAGAGGGCAATCCTTTGGCAACATGCTTTCTATCATTCCATTACTCTGTCACTTCATCATTCCATCAGCCCCCCCCAGTCCCAGCCTCCCTTCACGCCCAGCCTCTAAACCCCAGGCCTGTAGCTTTCTGGGGTTATGGCCCTGGTCCAAGCCTGGCCGTTCTTGGAGGGAAAGTGTTGACAGGCCTCCCGACAGCCCTACAGAGTCCAGTATGAGGGGACTTCAGTGTGGGGACGGGCAGATACAGATAAGGTCTCTTTTATCTGGCCCAGACACTGGCTCTGATTGTTCTGGTCTGAGTCAGGGGCTACCTCTCCCCAGTGCTGGATCACTGCTCTCACACAGCAAGCCTGCCAGTGCTCTCGGGTGAGGGGGTTGGCAGAGCAGAGGGGGGTGGGGGTTGACGTTCAGTGTCCTCCCTGCTCGCCCGCCCCTTGTGACCGGATGTCCTACGCTGCCAGATGAGGCCGCTGACTCGGCGACGCTCGAGTGTCGGAAAGCCGAGATGTTGCGTGCGACACGTCGGCTCCTCAGCCCCGCTATCTGACTGTGTCAACAGCAACCTGACACGCACGGACCAATCAGAGATCAAGAGGACAACATGGCGTGACATAGGGGGTGTGCGGCCTGACCTGAGAGGTCGCAGATAAGGAGGGGTGAGGGGGGAATGGAGGGGGCCATGGGGGCATGTGTGGGGTGAAGAGATAAAAATACATCTACGGAGAGAGAGACAGAGATGAGACCAGAAACAGGCAGACGCCATAGAGAGACCGGAGAGAGAGGTAGAAAGACAGAGAGGAAGGAGGAGAGGAAGAGAGACAGACATAGAGAGACCGAGAGAGACAGAGAGATAAATAGGACTCACTGAGCATGACGGAGACAGTGTTGACCTGGGGATTGAAGGAGCAGCGACCCTTGCCAGATTCCGCTCGCGAGTCGATGTGGAACACTTGCTCCTGCAGGACAAGAGAGGGAATCAGGAATAGAGAGACAGGTTTCTATTGAAATATTGGGGGAATGTGTGGGGGATATTAGGTTGAGGGTGATCTGTGTGTATGGGCCACAGGGGAGGGTGGCGAGGGGGGAATTGGTTGAGTGTGTGGCCCCTCATTGTGCCACAAACCGGGTGTTGGTGGTGGGGGGGGGTTTCAATGTGGAGTTAGGGGGCACGGGTGAAGTAAGTGTGGAAGCTTGGAGGGTTTTGTTTAGCGCACTACCCCTCATTTGGACGGGCGTAATTCCCGTGGGGTCCAGAAGCGTTTAGGCTACGTCTTCTTGCCTCGGTCTTTGGGACCGGTGTCGGGCCGGGTGCTCCATGTATTTTTCTCGGACGATGATGGGGTCCTCTTGACGGTGCAGGCCCGGGTGCCGGTCTTTGGTCGGGGGTACTGGTGCCTCAACCTGGGGGTCCTGGAGGAGCAGGCGTTCTGCAACTCCGTGGCCCATTTCTATCAGGGCCTTGTGGGCCTTAAGCCCTTCTACGCAGGGGTGGTGGGAGACTGTTAAGGCCTGACTAAGGGACTTTATCCAGGGGCACTGCAGGAGGCAGGCGAAGGCTTTGAGGGCGGAGATCGCACGGCTGCAGCACCACCTTGAGCTGGAGCATCGCTTGGGAAACCTGTAAGTGTCCCCCGACGTGCAGCGGTGTGCCGCTCTCAAGGTCCGTTTTAGGGTCATCCACGAGCCTCGTGCTCGCGCCTACCTCTTGAGGGCGCGTCAAGATTTCTTGGAAGGGAATGAGATGTGCTCGGCCTCTTTCCTTGCCTCTTTAAAGGCGGCGAAGAGGAGGTCAGTGTTCGCGGGGGTGAGGGACCTCCGGGGCCACATAGCAATGGAGCCTGCCCGTATGGTGGAGGCCGCCACCGACTACTACCGTGTTTTGTTTAGTGCTAGGGAGGTAGATGCAAGTTATGACAAGGTCTTGCTTAACGCGTTGACCCGGCGGGCGCCTCCAGATCTGGCGGCGGCCATAGAGGCACCGTTGTCCCTTAGGGAGCTGGAGGGAGCACTGAGGCGCATGGGCCGGCGGAAGGTGCCGGGCCTCGATGGACTGCCGGCCGAGTTCTATCTCAAGTTCTGGGATGTGATCGGGCACATTCTGACGGCCGTCAGAAATGGTGACCTCTGTGGTAATGGCTCTATGATGGCTCCAAATTAGAAAATATGGTTCCAGATTAGTGTGAAGGGATAAAATAACTACCCCAAACCATTGATTGAAGTTGTATCTCCTTTGGGAAGCAGTTACGGTGGGGTCACACATAATTTAAATCTTTTTTTTGGGGTCACATATTCTGATGGCCGTCAGAAATGGTGACCTTTGTGGTAATGGTTCTGTGATGGCTCCAAATCAGAAAATATGGTTCCAGATTAGTGTTAAGGAGTTAAATAACTACCCTAAACCATTGTTTGAAGTTTTATCTCCTTTGGGAAGCAGTTACGGTGGGGTCACACATCATTTCGATCTTTTTTTGGGGTCACACATTCTGACGGCCGTCAGAAATGGTGACCCTTGTGGTAATGGCTCTGTGATGGCTCCAAATCAGAAAATAAGGTTCCAGATTAGTGTTAAGGAGTTAAATAACTACCCTAAACCATTGTTTGAAGTTTTAACTCCTTTGGGAAGCAGTTACGGTGGGAACACACATTCTTTTAAACATTTTTATAGATTTTTTATTTTTTTGGTCACACATTTTGACTGCCGTCAGAAATTGTGACTTTTGTAGTAATGGCTCTGTGATGGCTCCAAATCAGAAAATATGGTTCCAGATTAGTGTTAAGGGATGAAATAACTACCCCAAACCATGACTTGAAGTTTTAACTCCTTTGGGAAGAAGTTATGGCGGTAACACACATTCTTAAAAAAAAAAAAATAATAATAATTGTAAAAAAAAGAAATTTGGGGGGGGTCACACATTCTGACGTTCTTTGACCTCTTTGGCAAAAAAGAAGAGATGAAGTGCATTCCACATGATCCTGTGGTGTCCTGCGCCTGGTTTTTACAGTCACTGGTCTGGATGGGATATTGAATGGAACATTCCATGAAGGAGAGGAGGACTTTCTTCCTAATGTGTTAACATCATGTGGTTCACCCCCCTTCCCTTGGGCCCCTACCCCTCAGTCAAGTGATTCATCCAACTTTTACAGGCACCTTTGTGACTATCCCCATCCCCCCTCTCTATCTCCTGGCAGGGGGATGTGATGAAGATGCTTCAGTCACTGCGGGACTAGTGTTTAGGAAACCAGGTTCCTCTCAAAGTGGTGGTGTTGAGATCTGGACGCTGTCTGTCTCTGGCACTGAACGCCGCCATTCCTCGCCAGTCTGAACACTGGCGTCACTCCTGTACACACGGGCGCCCCTGTCAGTCGTCTTCCATGCCGGGGAGTGACTCAACCTGGCCGGCCTCAGATACAATGCGGCCAGGCCTACGCATTAACATCCCATAATAGCATCTTAGCATACTTACCAGAGCCAGACTAAGACTCTGACACGTTCGAGCCAGGAGGGGTGAAACAGAACCTTTCAAACAAAAGCCCACGTGACACAAGACGAGGCCCAGCCGAGAGAGTCTGCCTCAGAGCTTCATGCTTATTAGCTTTTGGCAGACGCTGCTATGGTTAGACTGCAGGAACCGCACGTCTCTCCTGGAGGGGTTTCCCGCTCTTACTTCCAGGGTTCCTGCTGGCGGACACAAGGGCAGACGTCCCAGAAGGCAGTGCTCCTCCCTCCCACCATCCCTCCCTTCTCTGGTCTCAGAGAGGCTGATATTTGAGGCTGTAACCTTGAGGCTGTCACGGTGGCTTTCCCGAAGG